>NC_063188.1:57487314-57585859 GCF_023159225.1 Perognathus longimembris pacificus
TCTTTTATAAATTCAGAATTATGTTACCAGCCCCACAGTTTTAGAATATTTTCATCACCCTCGCCCAAATCTCCATTCCCATCAGCAATCACTCCCCATTTCCCCTCACAATTCCCCCCTATTTCTAGCCTTATGTAATTACTAATATGTATATTCTGTGTCTCAGTAGTAAAGAGGCATATATGAAGATAGAAGATTAAACATCAAAGAAACCCTGGAAAGGATGCTGCCTTTGTACAGGTTGTGAAACTGAGGATTCAAAGTAATTTTAATTAAATTCCCAGGCAAAGAGAAGCTCTAAGTAACACCTGAGTTAAAAATGAATGATGCTGGAGCCTGGTCCCGGTGGCTCACGCCTGTAATCCTAGCCACTCAGGAGGCTGAGATCTGAGGTTCGAGGTCAGAAGCCAGCCAGGGCAGGAAAGTCTGTGAGACTCTTATCTCCAGTTAACACAAAAGGCTGAAAGTGAAGCTTGTGTGTCAAGTGGAGAGCTTTGAGCAAAAAAGCTCAGGGACACTGCCTAGGCCCTGAGTTCAAGCTCCAAGAAACACATGCCCATGTGCATGTGCATATAGACACACATGAGTAATTGATGCTGGGGGCTTGTAGCTTACTCCTGCAAATCTAGCTACACCAGAGGCTGGGATATAAGAATCTCAGTTCATAGCCAGCCTAGGCGAGTTTCTCTCTCTCTCTCTCTCTCTCTCTCTCTCTCTCTCTCTCTCTCCTCTCTCTCTCTCTCTCTCTTTGTCTCTCTCTCTGTCTCTCTCTCTCTTTTTTGCCAGTCCTGGGGCTTGAACTCAAGGCCTGAGCACTGTCCCTGGCTTCTTTTTTGCTCAAGGCTAGCACTCTGCCACCTGAGCCACAGCGCCACTTCTGGTCTTTTCTATATACGTGGTGCTGAGGAATTGAACCCAGGGCTTCACGTATATGAGGCAAGCACTCTTGCCACTAGGCCATATTCCCAGCCCTAGGTGAGATTCTTATCTCCAGCAAAAAGTGAGAAGTGGAGCTGTGGCTCAAGTGGTAGAGTACCAGCTTTGTGGAAAAAGCCAAGCAAGAACTTGAGGCCCTGAGTTCAAATCCCAGTCCTAGTGCCAAAAACAGAACAAAACAAAGCAAAAAAGCAAAGAAAGTACTTCATCCTTTCCTTTCCCTATGGTCAGCAGAGGATGTAATTATTAGGAGGTGGTAGAAGAATCTTATCTTGAATGCTTATCTGATCTAGAAACCTTGTGCTCACTAACCTCAGCTGACCACAGAAAGGAGTCAGTGCAGTAGGCCTCAGACTACGACCCTTAGAAGGGCCTGCTCATAAGGCTGGCCTTTGGCTGGCATCTGGGAACTTGGCTCTTGGGACTATTCCCAGCCAAATGATTCGAGTGGCACACTGTGCCTAGACTGGTTTGTGCAAGCAATGTGGTTTATGCTGAACACCTGCCTTCCTTCTGGGAGTCTGGCATTTTGGTAATGTGCTAGGCAGAGACTGCTTATGCAATTAGTCACCAACAAAAACTTTGGGCACTGAGTCTCTAATGGGCTTCCATAGCAGAAAACAGTTCCCATGTGTTGCTACATTTTCATTGCTGAGGGAGAGTGCCCTCTGTGTAACCTTTCATAAGGGAAAGAGCACATAAAGCCTGTACATGGAGTGCTCCAGGCCCCACCTGTGTCTTTTTTCCTTTTGAGCCAGCTGTGTACTCGTACTGCACCATTACAATAACTGGCAACATGAATAAAACAATATGCTTAGTGCTGTGAGTCTAGCAAATCACTAAACCTGTGGGCAGTCTTGGAAGTCTCTCACATAAGATACTTATTCACGTAGTCACAATGAACCCCCATGTTCAGTGAATGTTCTGTGACATGGAAAGTGCAGTTTGAACTTCAAGTATAGAATTTTGCCACACTCCCTTGAACAGCCACTGTAGCCCATTCAAAATTCCAAACATAGCTGTAAGTGAAAAATTCATTATGTAACAAATGAGGTCTAACTATGTGCCAAGTATGGTGGTTTCAGGCTGGGGACAAGCCACGAAACACTCAAATTATGACTCTAACCTCTACTAACCACTAAATTCTCCATGAAGAACCATCTCACTGGACTTCAAGAGAAAACCTTTTATTGAATCATTCTCCTTTCTAAGGGTATGCCATTATATTGGAAGTGATAGAACCCTCATTAAGATGAAATGTTTAGGGCCAAGGATGTAGCTCAATAGTGGAACACTTACTTAGCTGTGAACAGCTCTGAGTTCTAGCCCCAGCAACCCAAAAGAATATGTTTATCCTATTTTCTAGGCTGTCAATCAGTACTGCCACTTATTATATTGTCTCCATGAAGTTCATAACTTGAAATTGATTAATGAAAATCCTGATTCTGTAAAGCACCATTCAGGGCCCTATTTTTTGCCTCTATGGTTGTATACATGGACTAACAGGTAAAGGAACAAGTATGCTTGATTTAAATTCTGTGAGTGTATGTGCACTGTTATTTATGCGGAAATAATATGGCTAGTTCTACTTTACCACATTGAATTCTTTATAACAACTCAGAACACTATTTACCCAAATACTCATTTACAGTAAGAGCATTCACCTCCATATTTCCCCCCACACTATTGAGCAATACTACAATCCTGCCAAGCTTCACAGTACCCAAAAAGGTACAGGCCAGTCAAGAAGATCTACAAGGTAGTATGATGAATAGCTTCAGGGGAGATATAAAAGTGTGACATGCTGTCTTCCCTCTTTCAGATGCATCACCATTATCCAACCCTGCCGTTAATGTCTGTGTCTACTGGAAACCATGACAAGCCTTTCAAGTTCCAACTGCTTCCCCACTCAGTTTTAATATCTTTTCCACCACTCACTGCCATATCCTATGCATCAAAGACACCCCATGCCTCTCAACTTGTCTGGAAAACTTCCTATGAGGAATCAGAATACAAAGAGAAGCAGTATTTAACTTTCACTGTTATGAATCGGTTATAATACTTTGTGTGATTGGATGGGTATTACTAGAAAAACAGCTATTGTAGTTTTCTTGATGCAACAAAACACTCTAGAATAGGTCAGGATTTTCCTTCAGGTTAATCCAAGAATGGTGTGCCCCACCCCAGAAAAGGGTAATGTCTGTTGTGCCACTGTTGCATTGATGAATCTGACCTAAGTATGATATATCAGCTTACTTATAAAACTAAGGTACAAACACTAACAAGTATTACCTCAGACCTCCCCCAGCTCCATCTTCAAGCACACTCTCATTCCCACATTGTTTTCCCAATACCCCTATCAACTATTCCAATTGCTGCTGACATTGATTCCAACTCACATGGGTTTGTTCTTTCTTCTTTTAATTTCCCTGGTACAGTGTGTCTAGTTTGATGTCTCAGTTTGATGCACCTAGCCTTCTTTGATTCAGAATAACTGTTACTAATTTCCCTTCCTTCTTAGCCATTATTTTTCCTACATTGCGTTCAGCTCAGCTGTTCTCTAGTTTGGGTATCCCAAGATGCTTTGGAGAAAAAACTGCTTCTATCTTGGGCACAATGTAATCAAGTGGGACTTATCCCTGGGAGGAACAACTGGTTCAATATATACAATCAATGAATGTGGCACACAAAATTAACAGGATCAAGTCTAAATTTCATATGACACACTGAGCACTGGTAGCTCACTTGTGTTTGTCATCCTAGTTACTCAGGAGGGTGGCATCTGAGGATTGCAGCTCAAAGCCAGCTCAGGCAGGAAAATTCATGAGACTCTTATCTACAGTTAACCACCATAAAGCCAAAAGTGGGACTGTGGCTCAAGTAGCAGAGCACTAGCTTTGAGCCAAAAAGCTAAGGGACAATGGCCATATTCTGACTTTAAACCCTAGTACCAACACATTCTCTCTCTCTCTCTCTCTCTCTCTCTCTCTCTCTCTCTCATGACAATCTTGATAGATGAAGAAAAAACATTTAAAGCATTCTGCATTTATTCCTGATTTAAAACCCCCATCAAATTAGGTAAAGAGGAAAAGTACATCAACATAATAAAGGCTGCACACAACTGAGCCCAGAACTGAAATTATACTCAACAGTAAAAACAGTAAAGCTTTAGCTCTAAAACTAGGAATAGCTGGGAATGTAGCTTAGTGGTAGAGTGGTTGCCTAGCATGCATGAAGCCCTGGGTTCAATTCCTCAGTTGCACATAAACAAAAAAGGCTGGAAGTGGTGCTGTGGCTCAACTGTGGAGTAATAGCCTTGAGCAAAAAAAGCTCAAGGACAGTGCCCAGGCCCTGAGTTCAAGCCCCAGGACCAGCAAAAAACAAAACAAAACCAAAAAAACTGCACTAAAAACAGGATTACTTACTCTCACCATTTTTCACATGATACTGGACATCTTAACCAGTACATATCCTATGGACAAGAAAACGAAACAAGAGACATTCAACGTGGAACAGAAGCAACAGAATTTTCTGTTTACACATGACATGGTTTCACATGTGAAAAGCCTCTAAAGAATGCACTAAAAAGCTGATGGAACTAGCAACTAAATTCAGTAAAATCACAGGATAGGAAATCATCATAAAGAATCGGTTGTATGTTTATACACTAACAATGAAGTATCTAAAAAATAAGAATCTCATTTACATTAGCATAAAAAGAATACCTAAAAATAACCTAACAAAGGGGAGGAAGATAAGAAAACTGTGAAAAATATATAAAGGAATTGAATATACAAAGGAATAAGATTTTTTTGTTGATGAATTAGAAGAATTGATATTAATAAATTGGCCATACTACCCTAAGGGATTTACAGGTTTACACAATTTCTACCAAATTGCCAATGCATTTTTTCCATATTAGGGATGTTCAACTAGTAAAGATGTACAGATGTTCCAAAATCTGAAAAATTCCAACACCTGAAATACTTCTGACCCCAAGCATTTCAGACTAGACATACTCAGCCTGTATGAAGACATCAAAGTGAGGGCTTGAGGGAATGGCTCAGGTGCCAAAGTGTAAGACCGTGAGTTCAAACCCTAGTACCTCCAAAAAATAGACATCAAATTGTACAACTGAAATACATACTATTTTTCATTTGTCAATTAGGCTTCAGTGAAATTACACCAAACTAAAAATTGGAAAAAAAATTAAAATGAAACACATAGGTACATTCAGTATTTATAAATCTCTCCTTCTAGAACTTATCCTTTAAGAATCTGAATTAAGGGGGCTGGCAATGTGGTTTAGCGGTAGAGTGCTTGCCTATCATGCATGAAGCCCTGGGTTTGAGTCTTCACCACCATATATACAGAAAGGGCCGGAAGTGGTGCTGTAGCTCAAGCCCCAGGACTGGCAAAAAACCAAACAAACCAAAAAAACAAAGAATCTGAATTAACTATTGTGCAGCATTTTTTCCACCTACACAGTGATGCCAGATTTTTTTTTAAAGTAACACATTTTATCAAAAAGATTTTGTTTGCTTGTTTGTTTTTTTCCAGTCCTGGGGCTTGAACTAAGGGCCTGAGCACTGTCCCTGGCTTCATTTTTGCTCAAGGCTAGCACTCTACCTCTGGAGCCTCAGCGCCACTTCTGGCCTTTTCTGTTTATGTGGTGCTGAGGAATTGAACCCAGGGCTTCATGCATGCTAGGCAAGCACTCTACCACTAAGCCATATTCCCAGCCCCTCAGAAAGATTTTAAAAGAAGTATTCAAGCAATCAATATTTCTACAGCTAAATATTAATCTTGGAGTAAATCTCTCCCTTGAACAGTAGTTTTTGAGCATAGATTTGAAGAGACATCTTTTATTTTACTATTAATAGAAGTTATTTCCTAAGAGAAATTTCAAATGTTAGAAAAGAATATTTTAAGTTTAAATATCTACAAGACTCCCTGTCATAAATCAACAGTATTTTATTCAACAGAGAAAGAAATGAACAGATCTAATAGGCAGAAAATCAGTAAAGACATAATTCAACTAAATATTATCAATCAGTTGGACATAAGACTATCTTCAGCACAGGAGAATATACATTTCTGTCAAACTGACATGGAAGAGTCACCAAGATAGAGGAAACAAGAGATATTTTTTTAGTTGTTGTGGTTGCTGTTTTTGTTTTCTTTTCTTTTTTCCTTGTTAATTTGTATTTGGGAGGGTAAGAGGGGCACTGAAAAGGGTGGGGAACAAAGGGTGAACAAATATAACAGTGGTACTTACTAGACACTATGTGGAAAATGAACTACATCTTGTGGGTTGGGGACAGGAAGGAAAAACTAGTAGAGAGCAAATAAAAGAAGAATTGTACTCATTACCTGATTCATGTAACTGTACTCTTCTGTATATCAACTCTACAGTAGCAATTTAAAAAAGAACATATTCTGGTCCATAAAACACACCTTAAGTTTTTTTTTTTTTGCCAGTTCTGGGCCTTGGACTCAGGGTCTGAGCACTGTCCCTGGCTTCTTTTTTGCTCAAGGCTAGCACTCTACCACTTGAGCCACAGCTCCACTTCTGGCTTTTTCTATATATATGGTGCTGAGGAATTGAACCCAGGGCTTCATGCATGCTAGGCAAGCACTCTATGGCTAAGCCACATTGCCAGCCCCACATCTTAAACTTTAAAAAGTATAGAAATAATAATTGTACTACTTCTTTTCTGAGATCACAGATCAGTAACAGAGTACATGGTGAGTGTGCATGCCTATAGTTCCAGCTACTCAGGAGGTTTAGGCAGGGGCTCAAGGGCTCAAAGTCAGTATAAACAACCAAGCACGATTCTATTTCTTAATGAAAAAATAAATCAATAATCGAAAAACAGACAATTTCAAAGTATGTGGGTGTAAAATAACTCATATATCAAAGAAGAAATTTTAAATCTTTTGAGCCAAAGAATCACAGACCTGAAATCGCAGAGAAAGCGTGAGTACCCCGCGAAAGATATTCTCACTCGCGCCCACAGAGCAGCTTCTGGAAGGTAGCCCTTCCCCCACCGCCAGAGCAAAGCGCCATCTTTGCCACTGGCATAGGGTCAGACCAGATTGGAACTAAAGCGGGCCTGGGGAAAGCGAGGACAAAGGAGCCATCTTTGAAAAGGGCAAGAGGGCCCGACCAGTGAGAGCCAGCTCCACCCAGGAGAACGCCCCCTGCCCAGGCGGGAGCATCCTGGGCCTCCGCTTAGCCAGAGGTGCGCCGCCCTGCCCGCTGGAATTCCTAAATTTAAGGTGAAAGTGGCGAGCAACTACCGGCGGCACAGAAACACCAGATGGGGGAACAAACAGTTCCTGAGACAGTTAAACGGTCCCGTCACAGAGGAAGCCCAATTCCCAGCCCAAAACAGAGCTGCATTCCATAGCCATCTCCATCAAGGAAGCCCCCCCCCCCCCCGCCGCCCAGGAGGGAGGAATCTCCCCAAGGCAAGCAACTCTCAGCCGAGTAAAACAGGCCAGAGGCGCCCCGCCTTGCTGAGTCCACAGCCTATTCAAAGCCAGGTGTTAAAGGCTGCGGTCCCACGGCAGACAGAGGAGCCACAGTTCCTGAGACTGCTAACGTCCCCATCTACAGAGGACGCCCAAGGCCTACCTGCAACCTGTGCGAACCACAGAGACCCAGGATTGCACCAACAGGGGAGAAGGGTCAGAACAGATCCACCTTCTGCAACTGAAAGCAAGTCAAACCAGCCAATCAGGAAAATAGACTGCAGACCATTGCAAGGAAACCAGAGACTGGGGAAAGACCACCCAAACAAGGAGGACTCCACTTTTTTTTTTCCTTTTCAAACATTTTTTAAACTAAGGAAATGGAAAAACCTCCCATGCTCCTGGATTGGGAGGATTAATATAATCAAAATGGCAATATTGCCAAAGGCTATCTACAAATTCAATGCAATACCTATTAATATCCCAACACCATTTTTTGATGAAATAGAGGAAGCAATCCAGAAATTCATATGGAAAAATAAAAGACCTAAAATAGCAAAAACAATCCTAAGCAGAAAGAACAGTGCTGGAGGAATTACAATACCCAACTTCAAGTGCTATTATAAAGCTATAGTAATAAAAAACAGCTTGGTATTGGCACCGGAACAGGCCTGAAGACCAATAGAACAGAATTGAAGACCCGGAAATGAACCCACAGAACTATGCCTACTTAATCTTTGATAAAGGGGCTAAAACAATAGTATGGAAGAAAGATAGCCTCTTTAACAAGTGGTGCTGGCAAAACTGGCTCAACACATGCAACAAACTAAAACTAGATCCTTATATATCACCCTGCACCAAAACCAATTCCAAATGGATTAAAGACCTCGAAATCAAAACAGACACCCTGAAAACACTAAAGGAAGGAGTAGGAGAAACACTTGGGCTCCTTGGCGCAGGGCAGAACTTCCTTAACAAAGAACGAGAAAGGCTACAAATCAAAGAAAGGTTGGACAAATGGAACTGCATCAAACTGCAGAGCTTCTGCATGGCAAAGGACATAGCTCGCAAGATAAACAGAAAGCACACAGACTGGGAGAAGATCTTTACCGGCCATTCAACAAACAAAGGCCTCATATCTAAAATATATGCAGAACTAAAAAAATTACCTTCCTCCAAAACAAAACCGCAAAAAAACAATAGCCCCCTCATCAAGTGGGCTAAAGACTTACAAAGAGACTTCTCTGATGAGGAAATGAGAATGGCCAAAAGACATATGAAAAAGTGCTCTACATCACTGGCCATAAAAGAAATGCAAATCAAAACAACATTGAGATTCCATCTCACCCCAGTAAGAATGTCATATATCAAGAAAACTAACAATAACAATTGTTGGCGGGATGTGGCCGAAAGGAAACCCTACTTCGTTGTTGGTGGGAATGTAAACTGGTTCAGCCACTCTGGCAAGCAGTATGGAGATTCCTCAGAAGGCTAAATATAGAACTCCCCTATGACCCAGCAGCCCCACTTTTGGGTAACTATCCAAAAGACCACAAACAAAATCACAGTAAAGCCACCAGCACAACAATGTTCATCCCAGCACAGTTTGTCATAGCTAGAATCTGGAACCAACCCAGATGCCCCTCAGTAGACGAATGGATCAGGAAAATGTGGTACATATACACAATGGAATTTTATGCCTGTATCAGAAAGAATGACATTGCCCCATTTGTAAGGAAATGGAAGGACTTGGAAAAAATTATACTAAGTGAAGTAAGCCAGACCCAAAGAAACATGGACTCTATGGTCTCCCTTATTGGGAATAATTAGCACAGTTTTAGGCAAGTCACAGCAGAGGATCACAAGAGCCTAATAGCTATATCCTTATGATGACATAAGATGATGCTAAGTGAAATGAACTCCATGTTATGGAAATTATTGTTATATCACAGTTGTAACTACTTTCAACATCCCATGTGTATCTGTAGCTTCTACTATTGATGATGTTCTTGTATCACCTTCCTGTGGTTGTACCTACACTATCTGTGTAATCTTATCTGAGTATATTGGAAATCGTGTATACTGGTATTGGAACTAGGAAATTGAAAGGGAATACCAAAATTGAGAGACACAGGGTAAAAAAAGAGAAACAACTACAAAAGCAATACTTGCAAAACTGTTTAGTGTAAGTGAACTGAACACCTCAGGGGGGGAAAGTGTAAGGGGGAGGGGGGAGGGGGGTATGAGGGACAAGGTAACAAACAGTACAAGAAATGTATCCAATGCCTAACGTATGAAACTGTAACCTCTCTGTACATCAGTTTGATAATAAAAACTTAAAATAATTTTTTTTTAATTTTTTTCACTTCTGAAACGTCGTTGGATTTTTTTTTGTTTTTGATTTTAACCTGTTTGTTTTATCAAGTCTTTTTTGTTTGTTTGTTTTGGTTGTTTGTTTTTCTGGTTTTTTTCTTTTTGTTTTTTCTTTTTTAAATAATTTTTCTCTGTTTTGTGCATCTGTCTTCCAGTATTTTTACTTAATTCTCTCTTTGCATTGTCTTTCTTTAAAAATTACTTTCCTCTGAATAACACCTCCACTCTTTTCTGCTAACTCTCCATTGTCTATCATTTTAACCTTGTTCTCTCTACTGATTCTACTCTTCTCCACATTTCCATGTCACTGAAACTTAACAAAAATCACCCCCCCAATACATTTTACTCTATTCTCTTTACTACCTCTAACTTGCCCTCCTGACTTACTGCCTGGACCTCCAGGATCCATTAACTCCTGGTTACTGGATAGAGAGTATTCCCGCTTAATCCGAGTGAAACAAAGGGGTTCATAGAGAAAGCCAGTCCTAAAAGAACTTAATTTAAGAACAAGAATTGCTTATAGGGTTGTAACAGTTAATAAGTAACTAATGAATACAGGGCCCAGGATCGGTTGTTATATTGAAATTGTATTCTTTAGGAACACCAAATATAATTTTAGAGACAGGTATACAAGGTATCTGTATATAATTGTGAGCTTATAAGATTTACACAACAGTGCTTGGTAAAGTCGGCTTTGGGTCTTAAATGGTGCTCACAGGTGCTTGTAGATTGGCATTCCCAATCCAAATGGGCAGAAGAAACACAAGAAAGATGGCAAACAAGAAGTATTTAGAACCACAAACCGACCAGACCAGAATAGGACATCCCACTGACATATTGTGATCAAAACAGGAGCAGTAGAGTACAAGGAAAGAATCCTTAAACCTGTTAGGGTGAAGAAAACAATCACATATAAAGGAAAAGCAATCAGAATTACTCCAGACTTCTCAGCAGAGACCATGAAAGCAAGGAGAGCCTGGAATGAGGTGTACCAAACACTAAATAAAAATAATTACCAACCAAGAATTCTGTACCCAGCCAAATGTTCATTCATAGCCGAAGGTCAAATAAAAGTCTTCCACAGTAAGGAAAAACTGAAACAATATATCTACACCAAACCAGCTTTACAGAAAATCCTCAAAGATGTACTATACAGGGAAAATAATCAAGATCCCAATACAGACAGAGAAATGTACTATACAGGGAAAATAATCAAGATCCGAATACAGACAGAGAAATGAACCCTAAATAGTTAACATCAGATCAAGAAACGGGAAGACACAGCTTTTACCAAGATAGTGATAATGGAAGGAACAAATGATCATCTCTCAATTCTATCTCTGAACATTAATGGACTTAATTCTCTAATCAAATGACATAGGCTCATAATTTGGATCAAAAATCAAGACCCATCTCTCTGCTGCCTCCAAGAGACACATCTATCCAGCAAAAGTAAACATCTTCTAAAAGTGAAAGGCTGGAATCAAATCTATCAAGCAAATGGCCCCCATAAGCAGGCTGGAGTTGCAATCCTAGTATCAGACAAAATTGACTTCAAATTAAAAAAGGTAAGAAGAGACAAAGAAGGCTACTACATACTAGTAAAGGGATCTCTCCTACAGGAAGATATAACCATTCTAAATATCTACACACCCAATGCAGGAGCACCCAACTTCATCAAATAAACACTACTGACTTGAAAAACACTCATATACCCAAACACATTGATAGTTGGGGACTATAACACTCCACTGTCACCTCTGGACAGATCAACACGCCAAAAACTGAACAAAGACCCCACAGATCCTATTAATTGCATAGACCAACTAGACTTAACCGACATCTACAGAATATTCCACCCAGCAACAACAGAATACACATTCTTCTCTGCAGCACATGGAACATTCTCCAAAATAGATCACATCTTTTTTTTTTTTTTTTTTTTGCCAGTCCTGGGCCTTGGACTCAGGGCCTGAGCACTGGCCCTGGCTTCTTCTCGCTCAAGGCTAGCACTCTGCCACTTAAGCCACAGCGCCGCTTCTGGCCGTTTTCTGTATATGTGGTGCTGGGGAATCGAACCTAGGGCCTCGTGTATCCGAGGCAGGCACTCTTGCCGCTAGGCTATATCCCCAGCCCCAAAATAGATCACATCTTAAGGCACAAAGAAAATCTGTACAAATTCAGAAGTATCAAAACCATTCCCTGCATTCTCTCAGACCACATGGAATAAAATTAGAGCTCAACTCAAACAGCCACCACAGAAAATCCTACAATTCATTGAGACTAAACAACACACTGGGTCATTGAAGAAATTAAATCGGATATTTAAATGTTTATGGAATTCAACCAAGATGAGAATACAAAGTACCAGCTCCTTTGGGACACAGCAAAGGCAGTACTCAGAGGAAAATTAATATGTCTGAGTGCATACACCAACAAACTGGAGAAACAGCAACTCAATGATTTAGGGAAGCACCTTAATTTCCTTGAAAGAGAACAACAAGCCAAAGCCCAAGTCAATAGATGGAAGCAAATAATTAAAATCAAATCAGAATTAAATCAATTAGAGATGAAAAAAGCCATCGAAAGAATCACAAAAACAATGAGTTGGTTCTTTGAAAAAATCAACAAGACCCCCCTGGCAAACCTGAGCAACAAACGAAGGCAGCAGACTCAAATAAACAAGATAAGAGATGAAACAGGTAACATCACCACAGAAATAACTGAAGTTCAGAAAATAATAAGGGACTATTTTGCAAACCTTTATGCCAACAAATTCGAGAACTTGGAAGAAATGGATGATTTCCTGGAAAAAATTCATATCCCCAAACTTAACCATGAAGATTTAAACCTTCTAAACAGACCCATATCTAGTATTGAAATAGAAACGGCAATAAATTATCTCCCATCCAAGAAAAGCCCAGGTCCAGACGGATTCACTGCAGAATTCTACAAGGCCTTCAAAACAGATCTCACACCAATATTTCTCAAACTCTTCAATGAAATTGAAAGAGAACGTTCACTACCAGACACATTCTATGAAGCCAGTATAACCCTCATCCCCAAACCAGGCAGGGACTCATCATGGAAAGAGGACTATAGACTGATTTCCCTGATGAACATAGACGCAAAAATTCTCAATAAAATTCTGGCCAATCGACTACAACAGGTTATCAAAAAAATCATACTCCATGGTCAAACTGGATTCATTCCAGGGATGCAAAGTTGGTTTAATATACGCAAGTCAATTAATGTAATCCACCACATCAACCGGAGCAAGGTAAAGAAACACATGATTTTATCTCTGGATGCGGAAAAAGCATTCAATAAAATCCAGCAGCCATTTATGCTAAAAGCCCTGGAAAAACTGGGATTCCAGGGAACATTCCTGAATATAATCAACGCAGGTTATGACAAACCAACAGCAAGCATAACTCTAAATGGTGAAAAACTAAAGCCATTCCCTTTAAAATCAGGAACAAGGCAGGGGTGTCCACTCTCTCCCCTGCTCTTCAACATAGTACTAGAATTCCTAGCCAGAGCAATTAGGCAAGAAGAAAATATAAAGGGGATCCAAATAGGAAAAGATGAAGTTAAACTTTCTCTCTTCGCAGATGACAAGAATCTATACCTAAAGAACCCCATAGACTCTATCTCCAAGATACTAGAGCTGATCCAAAACTTTGGCAAAGTTGCAGAATATAAAATAAAACCTCAAAAATCAAAAGCCTTTCTCTATGCTAATGACCCGAAGACTGAGGCTGAAATCAGGAAAGCAACTCCTTTTGCAATAGCCCCTAAAACATAAAATACTTAGGAATAACCTTAACTAAAGAAGTGAAAGACCTCTTTCATGAGAACTTTAAAAGCTTGAAAAATGAAATTAAGTCAGAACTAAGGAAATGGACAAATGTCCCATGCTCTTGGATGGGGAGGATTAATATAATCAAAATGGCAATATTGCTAAAGGCTATCTACAAATTCAATGCAATACCCATTAATATCCCAACACCTTTTTTTTTTTACTAGTCTGTTTTATTTTATTTATTTGTTTATTTTTTGGCCAGTCCTGGGGCTTGGACTCAGGGCATGAGCACTTTCCCTGGCTTCTTCTTGCTCAAGGCTAGCACTCTGCCACTTGAACCAAAGCGCCACTTCTGGCCATTTTCTGTATATGTGGTGCTGGGGAATCGAACCCAGGGCCTCATGTATACGAGGCAAGAACTCTTGCCACTAGGCCATATCCCCAGCCTTCCCAACACCTTTTTTTAATGAAATAGAGGAAGCAATCCAGAAATTCATATGGAACAATAAAAGCCCTAGAATAGCAAAAACAATCCTAAGCAGAAAGAACAGTGCTGGAGGAATTACAATACCCAACTTCAAGCTGTATTATAAAGCTGTAGTAATAAAAACAGCTTGGTATTGGCACCGGAACAGGCCTGAGGACCAATGGAACTGAATTGAAGACGCGGAAATGAACCCACAGAACTAAGCCTACTTAATCTTTGATAAAGGAGCTAAAACAATAGTTTGGAAGAAAGATAGCCTTTTTAACAAATGGTGCTTGCAAAACTTGCTCAACACATGCAACAAACTAAAACTAGATCCTTATATATCACCCTGCACCAAAATCAATTCCAAATGGATTAAAGACCTCGAAATCAAAACAGACACCCTGAAAACACTAAAGGAAGGAGTAGGAGAAACACTTGGGCTACTTGGCGCAGGACAGAAGTTCCTTAACAAAGACCCAGAAAGGCTACATATCAAAGAAAGGTTGGACAAATGGGACTGCATCAAACTGCAGAGCTTCTGCATGGCAAAGGACATAGCTCGCAAGATAAACAGAAAGCACACAGACTGGGAGAAGACCTTTACCGGCCATTCAACGGACAAAGGCCTCATCTCTAAAATATATGCAGAACTAAAAAAATTACCTTCCTCCAAAACAAAACCGCAAAGAACCAATAGCCCCCTCAATGAGTGGGCTAAAGACTTACAAAGAGTTCTCTGATGAGGAAATGAGAATGGCCAAGAGACGTATGAAAAAGTGCTCTACATCACTGGCCATAAAAGAAATGCAAATCAAAACAACATTGAGATTCCATCTCACCACAGTAAGAAAACTAACAATAACAATTGTTGGCGGGGATGTGGCCGAAAGGAAACCCTACTTCGTTGTTGGTGGGAATGTAAACTGGTTCAGCCACTCTGGCAAGCAGTATGGAGATTCCTCAGAAGGCTAAATATAGAACTCACCTATGACCCAGCAGCCCCACTTTTGGGTAACTATCCAAAAGACCACAAACAAAATCACAGTAAAGCCACCAGCACAACAATGTTCATCCCAGCACAGTTTGTCATAGCTAGAATCTGGAACCAACCCAGATGCCCCTCAGTAGACGAATGGATCAGGAAAATGTGGTACATATACACAATGGAAATTTATGCCTGTATCAGAAAGAATGACATTGCCCCATTTGTAAGGAAATGGAAGGACTTGGAAAAAATTATGCTAAGTTAAGTGAGCCAGACCCAAAGAAACATGGACTCTATGGCCTCCCTTATTGGAAATAATTAGCACAGGTTTAGGCAAGTCATTGCAGAGGATCACAAGAGCCTAATAGCTATACCCTTATGAACAAATAAGATTATGCTAAGTGAAATGAACTCCATGTTATGGAAATTATTGTTATATCACAGTTGTAACTACTTTCAACGTCCCATGTGTATCTGTAGCTTCTACTATTGATGATGTTCTTGTATCACCTTCCTGTGGTTGTACCTACACTATCTGTGTAATCTTATCTGAGTATATTGGAAAACGTGTATACTGGTATTGGAACTAGGAAATTGAAAGGGAATACCAAAATTGAGAGACAAAGGGTAAAAAAAGAGAAACAACTACAAAAGCAATACTTGCAAAACTGGTGTAAGTGAACGGAACACCTCACCGGGGCAAAGGGAAAGGGGGAGGAGGGTGGGGGGTATTAGGGACAAGGTAACAAACAGTACAAGAAATGTATCCAATGCCTAACGTATGAAACTGTAACCTCTCTGTACATAAGTTTGATAATAAAATTTGAAAAAAAAAGAATGGGAGACGGAAAGACAGTAGAGACCAGGTCTGTGAAACCAAAAATTGCTTGTCAAATAGTATTTCCCATAGGATTGGGGGAGCGACCCAACAGTATGTAACTAAAACCAAACAACTACTCAACATATAAAGGTCAAAAATTGACTTCTCGGGCTGGGGATATGGCCTTGTAGCAAGAGTGCTTGCCTCGTATACATGAGGCCCTGGGTTCAATTCCCGAGCACCACATATACAGAAAATGTCCAGAAGTGGCGCTGTGGCTCAAATGGTAGAGTGCTAGCCTTGAGCAAAAAGAAGCCAGGGACAGTGCTCATGCCCTGAGTCCAAGCTCCAGGACTGGGCAAAAAAAAATTGACCTCTCAGTGGAATACAATAACTCAAAAGCTATGTATGTACGTTCATATAAGACTACTGTCGACATATTGTCTAATATTGACATTACACTTAAAGCCCTAGGCGAATTTTCTTGGGCCTGGCCATGTGGCTACTGTATATGTTCTTGATACATTGTATATTGTATATATGTCTACCTGACCTAGAGAAGGGAAAGAAAAACAGGGCGTAAGATATCACAAGAAATGTACACACTGCCCTGCTATGTAACTGTACCCTTTTTGCACAACACCTTGTCAAAAAATTTGTGTTCAATTAATAAATAAATTAAATTAAAAAAAATAAAAAATAAAATCCCAATGTACAAAAGGCAAAAAAAAAGAAAAAAAAATCAGAGTTTTGTTGAAATTATTTTTTCTGCTTTATAACAAGAGAAGAATATTATGGGAAAATGAAGAGAGGCCACAATATACCACAATAAAATTATTTCATATAATTTATATATGTTCATTTTAAAAAAGAGAAGCCAGGTATTGGTGGTTCATACCTGTAAGCCTAGCTACTCAGGATATGAGATCTGAGGAGAATGGTTCAAACCCTGTCCAACCAGGAAAGTCCAGGAGATTCTTATCTCCAATTAACCACCCAAAGAGTCAGAAGTTGAGCCGTGGCTCAAGTGAGAGGATGCTAGCCTGGAGCATAAAAGCTCAGGGACAGTGCCCAGACCCTGAGTTCAAGCCCCAGGACTGGCCCAAATAAAAGGAAAAGTATAAGCCATAGACTATGGAAAATTACTTGCAAGGACAAAGACACATGCTAACTGGGTATAAGTGGCTCATGCCTGTACTCCTAACTACTCACGAGGCTGAGATCTGAAGATTGAAGTTCGAAGCCAGCTCACACAGGAAAATCCATGAGACTCTTATCTCGAATTAATAAGCAATAAGCCAAAAGTGGAGCTCAGGAACAGCATCCAGACTTTGAGTTCAAGCCCTAGGACCGACATACACACCATAGACACACAGACACACACAGACACACAGACACACAGACACACACACACACACACACACGAGCCGAAAAACCTAACAGATACCTCAGTAGAGTAGGTATGTACAGATCACATACATGCATATGAAAAACATTCCATTATTATATTCCATCAGAAAATGTAAATAAAAAATAATGGTTTAATGGTTTACCACTACAAACCTTATAAAATGGTCAAGAATCAGAAGACTAGCCATAGCAAATGCTGACAAGGATATGGAGCAATAGGAACTCTCCTTCATTACTGGTAGGGATGTAAAATGGTTCAAAGTAAATGGCAGACAGTTGGATAGTCTTGTACAAAATGAAACATATTCTTGTCATATCATCCAACAATCTGATTCTTTGGTATTTATCCAGATGAACTGAAAATGTATGTTCACACAATGAATGTTTAAAGAATCTTTATTAATAAGTATATAAACTTAGATGTCTCCAAGATATCATTCAATATGTGAGTGGATAAGTGAATTGTATCTAGGCAGTGGAAGAAAAGAATTACTGAGAAACTAATTTTAGATACATATTATTCATTAAAAGAAGCCGATCTGAGGTCAGGTGCTGGTGGCTCATGCCTAATATCCTAACTACTCACAAGGCTGAGAGCTGAGGATCACAGTTTGAAGCCAGCTGGGGCAGAAAAGTCTTTGAGACTCTTGTCTCCAATAAAATAGTCAGAAAAGCTGGAAATGGGGCTGTGGCTTATGTGGTAAAGTGCTAGTCTTGAGCACAAAGAGGCTCAGGCCATGAGTTCAAGCCCCAGGACTGGCAAAAAAAAATCAGTATTTTCTAGGTGTTGGAGGAGGGGAGAGATCAATTGATGACACACAAAGGATTTAAAGGACAATGAATAAACGGATACTGTAACAGTGATATATGCATTATATATTTATTTAAACCTATAGACTGCATACCACCAAGAGTGATTGAAAACATCAACATGAGCTTTGGATGATAATGATGTTATCAATGTAGGCTCCTCAACTGTAACAAATGTAGCACTCTAATAGGAGAGGGTGACAAGTGAAGTCGTTCACTGTTGTTATGGCTGGAGATACATGTGAAATTTGATGATTTTGGCTATGTATTTAAAAGAACCCCTCCCCTTTCTTTACTTGTCTGAAACCAGTCAGTCATCTCTTAACTGTGAGTCAGTAAAGGACCCCAGATTCTGAGGACAGCTCCTCATCCCCTGAGGTCACTTCTAGAACCACCACGGTTAAGCCTTCCTCAGTGAGAAGTTCCCCAGGCTCTGTGATCACTTCTGTATCCACTGTGGTCCTGCCTCCTCCCTTTCCCTGTATAATCCGGCTCAACAGGAGTCCTCCAGTCCTCGCTTTTTCTTTTAGTCTTTCTTTTTCTCTTCTCTTCTTCCTTCACACCTGTAATCCTAGCTACCCAGGAGGCTGAGATCTGAGAATTTCCATTTGAAGCCAGCTGGGACAGAAAAGTCCCTGTGAGACTCTTATCTCCATTTAACTACTCAAAAAACAGAAGTGGCCTTGTGGCTCAAGTGGTAGAGCCCTAGCCTTGAGCACAAAGAGGCTCAGGGACAGTGCCTAGGCCTTGAGTTCAGGTCCCACAACTGATATCATCATCATCATCATCATCATCATCATCATCATCATCATCATCAAACACTATAAAGAATAAAGTCTACAATTTTTGGAAGTTTAAGCTTTGCATTATGTATGTCACAACCATTCAACTCTGCAACCATATTGAAAAACATTCAGAGCTTATAGACAAATAGATGGATATGAATTTCCTCATCTCCTCTACAACTTCATTCAGAAAAACAATAGACAAAGCTCACGGATATAGTTTGTTAAACCTTGCGTTTATCTTTCTACTTCTTGCCCTCTATGTTACTCTGCATATGAGCACTCACCCCAGGCTACCTGCTTGGAGCCCAGTATACACTAGAAGAGAGAAAATTAGGCACAATTCAGCATGTCCAAAAAGAAAGTTATCTCCTCCCTCTACCAAATATATCATTCTTACCACATCCCCCACAGTGGTGATAGATACTATTTTCCCCCTAAGCATTGAAGTTAGAAGTTTAGTAGTTAGCTTTGCTATTTCTCACGCTAGCTGCCAAGTGGTCATCTGTTGTTGTTCTGCTCCAAACACTATCATACCTGCTCATTCCCTGACTTGGGCCCAGACCCTTGCTATCTCTTCACTTGACTACAGTAGTGCCTTGTAGCAAGACCAGATTACCTGCAGTCCTCCAAATATCTTTGCTGTACAATTTTCCTTTTGTCAGCAAATCCTACCCCCTTAACTCCTAGTCCCACTTCCTATCTTATTAGTCAGTTCCTAGTCATTATTTAAAACTCAGAAAGTCTAGTCTACATTTAATCATGGACTCCTCAAAGGTACCTGGTTTAAACAGAATCTCCTTGAAAGAGAGTGAATATGGCCATAATGTTTAATGGTACATGTGTGAAAATGGAACAGTGAAGCTTACTGAGATTGGCTTGGAAAGCAGTGGGATGAGGAAGAGTGGCAGAGTGGGGTGAGGCTGGTCAAGATTCATTATGGACATGTCAAAATGAAATGTTAGCAGTCCCCTCATCAGGTCATCAGACCCTTCTACTTCACTCCAGGAGCAGCTCCTATCTGCCCCTCCTCACCCTCAGCTGCATCATCAGAATGCCCTTCACCCAGACCTGAACTCCACCCTGTCCTTCACAAAAGAGAACTCTCCCTGGGGGTCCCACAGGTTTCTCCCAGATAGTCCCCCCCCCAGACCTAGGGGTGCATGCAGAGTACCTTCCACCTCTAGCTTGGGTGTTACAGGGACCACCGGGATGGGGACAGGTGCCATATTGCTCCCTCTCCCGTGGGGAAGATGGCCTCTCTAATAAGCCTCCTTATAAACCTTCTCATGTACGTGACTGTGTCTGCATGGTCTCCAGGGATGGCTGTCTACAAAATCTCCTTGTACAACTAATTGATACTAATGAAAATGTGGAGAGAAAAAGACTCCCCTCAAACCTCATTAATACCTTCCACAAGGTGAAAATTTCTAAGAGCTCCAAATTCATGACTAATGGGCAATTTAAGTATGCACATCAGAATTTTAGGGCTCAAATAATTAGCTGCTAAATATTGTAACTAAACTAAAATGCACTTAATTGCATTATGACTTCAGTAACTTAATCAACTTAATGTGAAAATAAGCCGTTTTCAGATAAAGCTCTTATCACTTTAGGAAAAGTGTTTAACATGTATGTTATACATAAGTTATGCATGTATAACCATCAAATAAGAAAACAACTTAATAGAAACCCTCACTCCCACCCAGCAGTCACATGGTATGTGAATCAAACATAGGTCCCAGCAAAATTACATTGTTTCATGTAACAGAGTTTTCAGAATCATTAAAACAGAGAGTGTCAAATTTATGAAAGCCCAAAGCCTTCTATACTTCTACAAATATACTTGCAAGGGAAAAAGTCCAAGTATCATCCTGGTAAGATTAAGACTAGGCCTCTGTTTTGTCATTCTTGATACCAAATTTGACCTACAGCAGCCACTTCAAAAACCATTTGTTGAATCAGGTTGCTTTCTATTTCCAGGTTAGCTTCCTTTCCAAAGTCCTGCCTGTAGTTTTATACAAGTGTATGTGTGATGCCACTGTATTGCTCTCCCAAACCTTCACTCCATGTTCATAATCTGCTTTACAGGATTAGGGCCCCACACCCTGGCAAGGTATACAAGAGCCTTCACAGCCTGGCCTCAGTCTATATCCCCAGCATTCTTTCTAGCCTCTCCTTTTCACACATTGCTCTCTCCAATGCACACTAGCTGTTCCTGGTCCGTTTTTGGACTTTCATTACTTCATGCCTTTTGCCAAGTGCTGTTTCGTCTATTGAGAAAGGTCCTCCCCCTCCCATCTGCCTGCAAAACTCATTAAGAAAGCTCAGCTGAAATATCACTACCTTTAATAGCTTTCCCAGAACCAGTCTCCCTCATTTCTTTCTCCATACCATTGGGTTGATTCTGAAAAGGGAAAGGAGGGGGTGCTCTGTCCAGCCTGCCCTAGGCAGAGTGACTGCGGCACTACGTGGGAAGCATATTCGACATGCAGCAGTGGAAGGATGGGGCTGGGTGACCTTTAAGTCATGACATGTTACTGTGCGCATCTTTCGCACTGTGAGCACCTTTTGCACTGTGCATGCGCGCGCGCGCGTGTGTATGTGTGAGTGTGTGTGTGTGTGTGCATGTAGGAGGGGAGGGAAAGGGAGAGAAATGAAATTGGAGAGTAGAAGGTGGACGCAGTGCAGTAGGAGCAAGCAGATGGGCGGACTCCCATTTCTTCCGTTTTTACAGTTTTGCAGAGGTTCCAGCCCAGCAGCGCGCGCCGAGTCAGGGGTGGGGGAGATGAGGGGGAGGGGGAAGGGGCCCGGGCGGAAGGGGGAGGGGCTGGACTCCCTCAGAGGGTGCCCAACCTCGATTGCTGGGAGCGATCACCTTCCTGTGCCACCGGGGCCCGTTTCTCCACGCCGTGACTCACGCCGATCGTGGCCTGCAGGGCGCGCTCAGCCGCGCAGCCCCACAGGTGGCAACGGCCTCGGCTGGGCCAGTGGGTTCCCGCCAGGCTAGGCAGTGGAGCGCCGCACAGCGCGCCTTCCCGCCTCCCAGCCGCCGCCCCAGCAGCTCCTAGCTGGCGCCAGCAGGCCTGCTCGGTCGATCTTCGAGCCCAAGATGCGGCGGGGCTGGAAGATGGCTCTGTCTGGGGGGCTGCGGTGCTGCCGCCGGGTACTATCCTGGGTGCCAGTGTTGGTGATTGTCCTGGTCGTGCTCTGGTCCTACTATGCGTACGTCTTTGAACTCTGCCTGGGTAAGTGGGGGCTGGCCACTTAAGGTGGGGACATTCTGCCCCGCATAAATCATCCTGCCCTACCCCGTACACGGTGTCCCCTGAGGTGTCCCCCCCCTCCACACTGCGGGTTTCCTTTTGCTCCCGATAAAAACTGCCTCCCTGACTGCAACCTCTGGCTTTTCACCAGGTCTCCCGCGCCCTCCCACTACGGTCCCACCAAGTCGCCATCGCCTCCCACCTAGGGTTCCCGATTTCTTGGCAAAAATACCATTTCTTGGCTCTTCTCACCAGAACCCCTTTTCTCCTATAGAGCAACCACTTGGTGCTGCATGCTCTGTTTTGGGGGCACCCCCTTCCCCCTGGAACGGAGGAAACACCATACTCTGTGTCCTTAAACTCTCCACTCACACTGCGAACCCCACCAATTCAGGCAGTCAGCAGCCCCACCATTTTTCTTCCTGCTAGGATACCGTACTAGGAATTCCCTACGAGGACTCCAAAAATATTTCCTGGGTTCTCTTGCTAGTTCTACTCTGGAATTCATTTCTGTCCTAGTCCTCACACTAGCTCAAGCGCTTCATCACCACCCACTTGTGATCCCCCTTCTCCCCAACTACACCCTGTTTTAGCTCCCTGAGGGGCTCCCCCTCTCCCACCCTGATAAGCATTCCCTTCTCTTTTCCATTCTCTCAGCTTCTCTAACCGGATAGGGTTCTATGCAAAGCCCCCTCCTCTCACACTAGACCCCTGCTTTTTATCACATTGGAGTTCTCTCCAGCCTCCTGCTCTCCTACTTTGGGGAGTATTCGGCTCCTTCCAATTAAGGGCCTCATGTTATCTTCTGATACCTTCTCATAGCTTGTGTCCCTGCTTTTGTCCTAGGAAAGTCCTGCGCCCCTCCCCATCTTCTTGCCCTGGCATGTTTTCTTTCCCCTCCCTCAAGGGTTCCCATAGTCTCTGTCATAGCCTCCCAAGGGGTCACTACTTTTCTTACTATAATTCCTACTTGATCACTTTTCTGGGAAACCCTTTCCCCACCCCCTGCACACATCCGGCCATCCTCTTCCTCTGGTGTTATTTCATCTGGGATTGCTTTTATCCTGGTCTTTTCAAAGTATGGAAACCCTTTCCTCTCCTGCTGGAGTTTCCAGTATTTACAACCCCTCCTAAAGACTCCTTTTCTTGTTCCCTCGTGATCTTTCCTCTCTCTCTCTCTCTCTCTCTCTCTCTCTCTCTCTCTCTCTCTCTCTCTCTCTCTCTCTCTCTCTCTCTCTCCCTCTCTCCCTCTCTCTGTGTGTCATGCTCTGTGTGTGTGTTTGTGTGTGCATGAGCGCGCATATGCGCGCTGGGGGCTTGAACTGAGGACTTGGCTGCTGTCCTTGAGCTTTTTTGCTCAGGGCTACTGCTGTACCATTGAAGTGCAGCTCAACTTCCAGTTTTCTGGTCTTTAGTTGGCATTAAGCGAGCCTCAGGGATTTTCCTTCCTGGGCTGGTTTCGAACCTCAACCCTCAGATACCAGCCTTCTGAGTAGTTAGGATTACAAACCTGAGCCACCAGCACGTGGCCATCTCCTACTTATTTGTAATATGGTTCCTACAGGATATCTCATGCTTTTCAACTCCAAATGCTACAGTAGTCCACAAGTCACTCCTTTATTTTTTTCCCTCTTGGACTCCCCTAATTTTCTAGCCTTATTACAAATGGTTTCTAATGCGCTCATAAACTCAAACTACTTTCCATTAATCCTGTCCCTCCACTGCAGAGCCAGGCTTTCCTTTCACTGAACTCGCCTGTGAATCCTATCTTCTCACAATGAAGAATCCTTGTCTCTTCTCAAAACAGATTTCCTGGGCTGGGGATATAGCCTAGTGGCAAGAGTGCCTGCCTCGGATACACGAGGCCCTAGGTTCGATTCCCCAGCACCACATATACAGAAAACGGCCAGAAGCGGCGCTGTGGCTCAAGTGGCAGAGTGCTAGCCTTGAGCGGGAAGAAGCCAGGGACAGTGCTCAGGCCCTGAGTCCTAAGGCCCAGGACTGGCCAAAAAAAAAAAAAAAAAACAAAACAGATTTCCTTGTTATTTTGCTGGTCCTGTTTCTCTCTCTCTCTCTCTCTCTCTCTCTCTCTCTCTCTCTCTCTCTCTCTCTCTCTCTCTCTCAGCAATTTACGACTTGAGCCATAGCTCTATTTCTTCCTTTTTTGAAATTAATTGGAGGTGAGAATCTCATACACTTTCCTGGCCTGGCTTCAAACCAGAATCCTCAGATTTCAGCCTCCTGAGTAGGTAGGAATACAGGTGTGAGCCACTAGTACCCTGCTTCATTATTATTATTATTTCTTTTCTCCTCCTCCTCTTCCCCCTCCTCTTTTTTTCTTCTTTGTCAGTTGTGGGACTTGAACTAAGGGCCTGGGCACTGTCCCTGAGCCTCCTTGTACTCAAAGCTAGTGCTCTACCACTTGAGCCAAACACAGCACCCTTTCCATTTTTTGAGTTGTTAATTGGAGATGAGTCTCACAGACTTTTCTGCCCAGGCTGGCTTTGAACCTCAATCCTCAGGTCTTAGCCTCCTGGGTAGTTAGGATTACAGGGGTGAGCCACCCATGCATGTCTTTTTATTTTTTCAATCATCTTTTCAACACTAGAATCTCATGTTCAGCACTGGTAAACTTGTCATCTCAATGCTTTCTACTCAGTGTAGGGTTCCCACCCCCACTCCACTAGAATCCCTAATATCTCCCAAACTTAAATCCATATGGATTCTTTATTCCTCATACTAGAACTTCTCATCTTACTGAGAAAAATTCTAGTAAGGTGAAAATTAGAGTCGTCAGGATTGGGGTGCTGCTTCTCAACCACAGGACCTGACTTCACTCATTACCCCTTTCTCTTACATATTCAACAATACACTACTCCCCCTGAGTAGATTGGGATGAACTGAGGAGGCAGGCGATGACCCTCTTTTTGTGATATACAACTCTGTACAGCAGCTATTGAATTTTTCTAACCTCCATAGAGACATTATGGAAAATGCAGAAATAGATTAAAAAATTTTGTTAGTTGCCTGCTTACATACAAGATTAGGAGTGTGTGTGTGTGTGTGTGTACGTGTGCACACATGTGCATGCATATGTGTGCATGTGCACATGTGGGCCAGCACCAGTCCTGCAGCTTGAGGCCCTGGTCACTGCCCTTGAGCTTTTTTGATCAATTCTACCCTCTACCACTTGAGCCACAGCTCCACTTCTGGTGGGTAATTGGAGATAAGAATCTCACAGACTTTCCTGCATGGGCTGGTTTCAAACCACAATCCTAAAATGTCAGCCTCTGGAGTAGCTAGGTGGTGCCTGGCTAGGCTGTTTCTCTTTTTGATTTCCATCTACTATTGAGGTGCATAAGCACACTATGCAGTGACTGGATGTTTTCCTATCCTCAGACCTTACCACTTTGGCTTTTTTTTATGATTGACTAAAGACAAAAAAAAAAATCAAAGTTCAGCTCCATTATTATGGTATGGATGTTTCTCCCAGGATCAATGCCACATTGTAAGCACTATTACACATATTTTGGAGTTTTCTAGTACTGATTTGCCAAGAAATCTCTTTCAAAAATTAGTAATAATAATGTCTCACTCACTTTGTGCCAGAAAATGTCTGAAGTACTATAGATACTAACTCATTATTGAGCCCATTAAGCCCATCATGCTGATGTATAAACTGAGGTACAGACCAAGTTAGAATCAGTGCAAATAATTAGCTTTTTGTAAGTATTTAGCCATATAGTATTAAAAAAGAAAAGCTTTGTGTTTTTTTTGGCATACTGTATGGCACTTGCTACATAAAATGCACTGTTTCTAAGTGACCACACACACACACACACACACACACACACACACACACACAAATTAGGTCCCTGAGCTTGTTAGACAGACACTCTACCAGCCACTCCCAAACTCATTTTCTTTTTCCTTCAGTTATTTTTGGATAGAGTTTTATGTTTTGCTATGGACAACCTCAGATTGTGATCCTTCAACCCGTGTCTCTCATGTACCTGGAAATAGTGATCCAAGCCACTATGTCCCATTTCTTGGTTGAGATGGGGTCTTGTGAACTTCCCCTTCTCTGAGGCTGGCCTCAAACTGTGATCCTTCAAATCTGCCTCCAAATTAGCTGATATTACAAATGTGTGCTGCCACACCCAGCTCATAGTCCATGCTTTTAAACCCAACACTGTCTTAACATCTTGTCTCACAGAGGTCAACTTGTGACTCACAGGCCAGGTACAACCTGCAAGTGTATTTATTTTCTTTGGTTTACAGCATTTTCTTAACATTTGCATAAGTTAGTATTATTTAAAAATCAAAATAAGGTCCCTATGGTGTCAAATACTTGTAGTCCAAGGACTAGGGAGGTGGGAGGATCTCTAGAGCCCAGCAGTTTAAGACCAGCTTGGGCAACAATAGTGAAAATTCATTTAAAATAACATAGAATAGAGCAGTGTTGGCTTCCAATTCTGGATCCAACATACTTTCTTGTCACCTTCCTTTCATAGCCTATTTACAAGTCAGTAGCATGGATTTCAGAACAGTTGGAGCAAATTATCCTAAACTCACATGTTTAGTAAAGACTAGAGAATTGAAATCAGTACTGCCTGATATAAAGGCCATGCTTTCTCCAGTTCAACCAAAGTAACAGATTAGTGATTCATACAACTCAAAAAGTAACATTAAAGAAGTAACTTAGCCAGGCACTGGTGGCTCACACCAGTAATCCTAGCTATTCAGGAGGCTAAGATTTGAGGTTCATGGTTCAAGGCCAGGCTGGCCAGGAAAGTCCATGAGACTCTTATCTCCAATTAAGCAGAAAATCGGAAGAGGCACTGTGACTCAAAGTGGTGAAGCCCTAGCCTTGAGTAAAAGAGCTCAGGGACAGGGCCCAGCCCCAAGTTCAAGCCCCATGACCAAAAAACAAAAACAGAAAACATAACTTCTTAGATATGGTGGTAGTTTTAAATGGTAAAGTTCTTTCTAATAAGTGTAAGACTGAATTTCAATTCCAGATCTGCCAAAAAAGGAATTTGTTTCTAGGAATAGAACTTGGCCTCTTCCTCTTTAATATCAGGTTAGAACAGAAACCAAAGGTTTCTATACTATAATATTCAGAATTTGAATTCTGCCAGCTACTTGCCAGGAGTCCTGAGGCAAAGTACTAAATCTCTTCCAATCTTAGTTACTTCTCACCTTACCATTTTTTTTTGCCAGTCCTGGGGCTTTGGACTCAGGGCCTGAGCACTGTCCCTGGATTCTTTTTGCTCAAGGCTAGCACTCTATCTCTTGAGCCACAGCGCCACTTCTGGCTTCATGTATATGTATATATGTATATGTATATATATATGTATATATGTATATGTATATATGTATGTATATATATGGTGTTGAGGAATTGAACCCAGGGCTTCATGCATGCTAAACAGACATTCTACCACTGGGCCACATTCCCAGTCCCTCACCTTACTTTTATGTAGCTCTCAGGCTGGCTTTGAACTCATAATTGTCTTAGCCTCCCAAGTGCTAGGATTAAAGGCATGTGCCACCATGCCTGACACCAACTTTGTCATATGTTCTTTTTATTCATACTACAAATACTTCCTCGTACTTACTCCATGCCAAACATTGCTGTTGTGAGGTTCAATACTGTGCCTGAAAAACATAAATCATAGTTCATTGTTATAATATAATATAATATAATATGAGGGAATTTGCTTGACCCAGGAAATAAGCTTAAGGCTTTAGAGAAGGAAGAAAGTGACAGTACCCATTTTATTAGAGTGATGTTTATATATCATTAAAATAGCCATTTTGAAGTATTCATTTCTGTGCTCTTTAGTACAATTCACAGTTTTGTGCAGCTCTCACATTATATAGTTCCTGTCACCTCAAAAGCAATCCTCAAATAGGGTACCAGCAGTTTACACCAGTAATAATCCTATCTATTCCAGTAATCTTGGAAATCCAGAGGATGGCAATTTGAGACCAGCTGGGCAAAATGTTAGCAAGACCTCATCTCAAACATTGGGCATGGTAGGACATGCTTATCATCTTCTTAGCTACATGGGAGTTTGAGATGGGGAGGATCTTGATTCCAGGCTAATCCAGGCCAAAAAAAATCATGAGACCCCATCTCAGCATAAAGAGCTGGTGTAGTAGTATACCCCTATCATACTGGCTTCAGAAAGAAGTATAAACAGGAGTATCACAGTCTAGACCTGCTGAGGCAAGAAAAATACCCAAGACCCTATTTTCAAAATAATCAAAACAGAAAAGGCTACACATGTTGCTTAAGTGGTGTGGAGTACTGCTTAACAAGTGCAAAGCCATGGATTTAAACTGCTGAGAAAAAAAGGATACCACATAGGCATTAAACAGTCCCTAATTGTGCCCTCTGCCCCCAATCTCTATCAATCATTAATCTAAATTCTCTATATATTTGCCTATATGTTGTTTGGGAGTCTGGCATTTTTTCTTTAATACAAAGGCTTGCTGTATATAGCTCAGGCTGGATTCAAATTCACCATCCTTTTTCCTTGGCCTATAAATGCTATAATTACAGGTGTGCTATTGCAATGCCCGGTTTTGTATATTTTTATTAGCACAATGTTGTGAAGTGAGATCCGTATTGTAGCACTTAACAATAATTCATTCCTTTTATGACTGAATAATATTCTATCATAGAATAATATTCTCTCTCTATGTATATATATATATATATCATAGTTTATCCATCCATTTATCTATCTGTGGATGGACTTTTGGGCTGTTTGTTCTATTTTCAGTAGTGCTGCTATGAATATTTGTGCACAGGTATTTGTATTTGTTGGAATATCTGTCAATTACCGAGTATATGCTAGAGAGAATGAAGAGTGAGAGTTATTGGGATATATGGTCATTTATGGTCAACACTTTGAAGAACCCTTAAATTATTTTGCCCAAGTGGCTGCAGCATTTTCTGTTCTCCACTGCAGTGCACGGGAGGATGACACCACCGCCTCGCTGACCCACTCACCCACCATTTTCCATTGGTTAAATCCATGTTAGTGAGTACAGATATTGTGCAGCCTTCTGTGAAACTTCTTGGACACTTGCTTTTTTTGCTTTTGAAAAATATCTATTCAAGCTATTGCTCATTTTAAAAAAATTGAGATTTTTAGCTGGGTTTGCTATCTTTATTGTTGAATTGTAATTTTTTAAATGTTCCAAATACTCAATCTTTGTGTGTATATGGAGGGGGTGGTCCTGGGGCTTGAACTCAGGCTCTAGGGTCTGTCCCTGACCATTTTTTGCTCAAGGCTAGTGCTCTACCATTTTAGCCATACTGCTACTTGAAGCTTTTTCTGGTTAATTGGAGATAAAAGTCTTAGGGACTTTTTTTTGGCCAGTCCTGGGCCTTGAACTCAGAGCCTGAGCACTGTCCCTGGCTTCTTTTTGCTCAAGGCTAGCACTCTGCCACTTGAGCCACAGCGCCACTTCTGGCCATTTTCTATATATGTGGTGCTGGGGAATCAAACCTAGGGCTTCCTGTGTACGAGATGAGCACTCTTGCCACTAGGCTATATTCCCAGCCCCTCTTAGGGACTTTTCTTTCTGGGATGATGATCCTCCTAGCTCAGCTTCCTGAGTAGCTAGGATTGTAGACAGGAAACACCAGGATTTGGCTTGAATATTCAACCTTTGTCAAAAAAAATAATTTGCCCATGTTCTATTCCCATCATATGATTTGTCCTTTCACTTCCTTGATAGCTTCTTTTTTTTTGGCCAGTCCTGGGCCTTGGACTCAGGGCCTGAGCACTGTCCCTGGCTTCTTCCCGCTCAAGGCTAGCACTCTGCCACTTGAGCCACAGCGCCGCTTCTGGCCGTTTTCTGTATATGTGGTGCTGGGGAATCGAACCTAGGGCCTCGTGTATCCGAGGCAGGCACTCTTGCCACTAGGCTATATCCCCAGCCCTTTTTTTTTTCTTTTGCCAGTGCTGGGGCTTGGACTCAGGGCCTGAGCACTGTCCCTGGTTTCTTTCTGCTCAAGGCTAGCAACTCTACCACTTGAGCCACAGTGCCACTTCTGGCTTTTTCTATGTATGTGGTGCTGGGGAATCGAACCTAGGGCGTTAAGTATGCGAGGCGAGCACTCTACCGCTAGGCCATATTCCCAGCCTGCTTGATAGATTTTATCCCATCCTTTTACTTTTAGAAAATGTTTGCATCATTTGATGTACCATTTTTTAATATTGGTAAAATTCAATTTATTTAGTTTTTTTTCCTTTTGCTTCTGCTTTTGGTGACATTTCTGTGGATCTATTGACAAAATTCAGGACAGGAAACATTTACCCTATTTTTTAACTGTGTTTTTTGTTTGCTTTTTTTGTCTATTCTTTTTTTTTTTTGTACTGGGGATTGAACCCAGGACTTACTAGGCAAGCACTTTGCCACTGAACTAAATCCCAGCCCTCCCGTATGTTTTTTTGGTAAGAATTTCATAGTTTTAGGCTTTACATTTAGGTCTTGGGTCTATTCTGATGTAACTTTTGTATATAGTGTAAGGTAGGAGAGAAGCTTCATTCTTTCTTGCAGGCAGCTCAGCTGACTGATCATGCCAGCACCATCTACTGCAGAGATGATTATTTCTCCTGTTTAGTGGTCTTGACATAATCCTCAAAACAACTGACCATAGATAGATCTGTATTTATATATATATATATATATTCATGTATATATATAATGTGTCTATATGTATTTACTTATGGACTTATAATTCAATTTCAGTGACCTACTTGGTCTCTACTAAGAGAACTGTACTGATTACTCTAACTTTATCAATTTTTTAAAAAAGTGTATAAGCAGGGCACTGGTAGCTCATACCTGTAATTATAACTGCTTAGGTTGAGATCTTAGGATCTTGGCTTGAAGTTAGCCCAGATAGGGTCTCTTATTTCCAGTTAACCAACAAAAAGCTAGAACTGGAATTGTTGTGGTTTAACTGATAGAGTGCCAGCTGTGAACCAAAAATCCAGGCTCTGAATTTAAGCCCTAGTTTCAGTACAAAAAGTCTGCATTGAGGAGAGGAACAGATAGGCACAAAGCCTATGGTGCATCTGCTCATATAAAATAATATCAAAATGAACTCCAGGAAATGGAAACAAGAGGGTCTTTTTTGCTGTTTTTGTTTTCTTTTTTGTTTTACTTGTTCATTTATATGTCTAGGAGTATAAGGGGAGGCACAGAAATAGAGGAGCAAGGGGTGAACAAATGCAGCAGTGGTACTCACTGGACAGTATGTTGAATATGAACTGTACAATTCGTGGTTAGTGATGGCAGGGAAAAAGGGGGGAAGAGAGAGAGAATGAACTCCTTACCTGTCTCATGTAACTCTAACCCCTTTGTATATATCACCTTTATAATAACAATGACTTTTTTAAAAGAAAAAAATCTACATCATCCCAATTCATTTTTCCTTTAATACTTTTGGAGGCAAGCTTTGTTGTGGAGGGAGGTACCAGCAGGAGGCATTTGGACTGTCAGAGAGTGAATGAGGATGCATATGCCAAAGTAGTTTAGTTGCATGTGTGAAACTATAAAAATAAAACCTTCTGGATTTGTTTTAAGAAGTGGGGGAAGAATAGATAGGAATACATTCTATACTTGTGTGGAAATGCCACGATGACATTCCCCTTGTATCTGGAGCTAAACAAAAAAATTTGGAGGGAGCTATAACATGGGATAGGACACAGGCCCTGAATTTGAACCTTTGTACTACCAAACAAAAGTTAGGATTGTTTTGGCTATTCAGGGTCACCTGTTATTTCATTTGAATTTTAAGTTCAGTTTGTCTACTTACACAATATTATAAATGAGATTTTGTTAGGAATGACATTTAACCTGCATATTGCTTTGGATAATTGCAGTCTTAATCTCAAGTCTTTCAATCCATATGAACATGACATTTTTCATTTATTCAGGTTTTTGGTTACTTTTCAGTGTTTCATAATTGGTTTTTTTTTTATTTCTTTAAGCAGTTGTACAAAGGAGTTGCCATTTAACAAAGCCATTTATCTTGATCAGTGGCACCCCTTTCAACATTCTCATCCATCGCTCCTCTACCCACCCCTTCCCTCACTTTTCTTAGTTTTGTAGGATATACCTTGGATTCAGTCTTCAGCCTTCTTCAATTTGTCCCTTCTTAAATTTATTGTAAATGCAAGTGTTTTCATTTTTCTCTTCTAATTGTTTATTCCTAGAGAATAGAAATTGAATTGATTTGGAGTCCTGATCTTATGTATAATTTTCCTTCTTTACAATTAGAATGCCTTTGATTTATTTTTCGTGCCTAATTGCACTGGCTCCAACTTCTGGTACAATTTTTAAAAATAGAAACGATGAAAGCAGAGAGTCTATCCTGGCTTCTGATTGATCTTACGGGATTTTTTTTAACCAGTCCTGGGGCTTGAACTGAGGGCCTGAGCACTTTCCCTGGCTTCTTTTTGCTCAAGGCTAGCATTCTACCACTTGAGCCACAGCGCCACTTCCAACTCTTTCTCTTTATGTGGTGCTAAGGAATCAAACCCAGGGCTTCGTGCGTGGTAGGCAAGCACTCTACCACTAAGCCACATTCCCAGCCCCCTTAGGGGAAAATTTTAAGATCTTCCACTCTTGAGAATACTGTCCACTGTGAATCTTCCATAAATGCCTTTTATTAAGCTGAGGAAGTTTCCTTCTATTAATGATATCTTAATCAGTTTTCATTAACATATGAACAATATTACATGCTTCACTTGAGATGACCATGTAAGGTTTTGTTCTTCATTCTGCTGATAGTGTATTACATAATTGTGTGTGTGTGTGTGTGTGTGTGTGTGTGTGTGTGTGTGTGCGTGTGTGTGCGCCAATATTAGAGCTTGAACTCAGGGTCAGGGCACTGTCCCTTAGCTATTTTTTTTTAAATTTGGCTCAAGGCTGGCATTCTACCACTAGAGCCACAGCTTTACTTCCAGCTTTTTGGTGGTTAATTGGAGGTAAGAATCTCACAAACTTTTCTGCCCAGACTGGCTTTGAGCTGTGATCCTCAAATCTTAGCCTCCTGAGTAGCTAGGATTCCAGATGTGGGCCACTGGCCTTTTTTTGTATGAACATCCTCACATTTCTTAGATAAATTCCATATAGTCCTGTTGCTTTGAAAAATCCCACTTTTCCTGTCTCATGGAATTCTGTTTCCTTATATTTGCTTAAGGAATTTTAGATCTATGACTTTATATTTATGTTTAAAAGAGATATTTGTACATAGTTCTCTTTTTGTGTTTTTTCTAGCTTGGGTTTTCAGATGATACTGGCCTCTAGAATGAGTTAGGAAGTGTTACCTTCTCTTGAATGTGTTCCAAGAGTTTGAGAATTGATATATTTTTTTAAGTTATGGTGGGTTTCGTCATTGAAAGCTATGTGGTACTGGGGTTTTGTTTCTTTTTTGGTTGTGAGGCTTGAACTCAGGGCCTGGACACTATCTCTGAGCTTTTTCACTCAAGGCTAGCACTCTACTAATTTGAACCATAGCACCACTTCTAGTTTTCTGGTGGTTAATTGGAGGTATGAGTCTCATGGATTTTCCTATCAGGGCTTGGTTCAAACCACAATCCTCAGATCTCAGCCTCCTGAGTAGTTAAGATTACAAGTGTGAGCCACCAGTGCCCCACATTGCTGGAAAGTTTAGATTACATATTTCTTCTTTGTTATTTATCTACTCAGATTTTTTGGTTTCTTCTTAATTCTGTATTGGCAAGTTATGTCTTGAAACAGAACCATTTCTTCAAGATTATCCAGTTGTTAGTGTTTAATTTTTTCACAGTTGTTATTAATGACCCTTTTGTATTTTTGTGGAAAAAGAGAAAACTCAAAACTTTCCATAGACCTACCATCTTAGCAAGTGTGAAATATACAATACATTATTGTTGACCTTGATCATAGATGCAATGTTTACAGCAGATCAGCATACTTCATTCTTGTTTAAATTTCATGCCCATTAATTGGTTTCATTCTTTCTTTCCCTTGGCAACATTTTTGAGTCAGTTTGGATAGTTGGTTTATTTGTAAGAATGACTATTTTATCTAATTTGCTGATATACAATTGTTCCTAGAATTCTATTTTTTATTTTGCCTTGGTTGTGACAGAAAATTGCTATATAGTCGAGATTGAACTGGAATTCATAATTCTACTCTCCCTACCTCCTAAGTGCTGAGATTACAGGTGTGTACCACCATGTTTAAGTCTAAAATTCCATTATAGTCCATTCTATTTCTGTAGGTTGTCAAGTTTCATTTAAGGTTTTAGTATTGTAAACCATCATCCCTTTTTTTTCTTTTTCTTTTTTGCCAGTCCTAGGGCTTTGACTCAGGGCCTGAGCACTGTCCCTGGCCTATTTTTTTTTTTTTTTGCTTAAGGCTAGTACTCTGCCACTTGAGCCACAGCACCACTTCTAGCCATTATCTGTATATGTGGTGCTGGGGAATTGAACCCAGGGCTTCATGTATATGAGGCAAGTACTCTTGCAACTAGGCCATATCCCCAGCCCCGCTTTTTCTTGTACAGTCTAGTTAAACGTCTGTAGTTTTGTTGATTTCTTCAAATTCCTGCAACTTTTGGGTTCATTAATTATTTGTATTTTGTGTTTACTATTTCATTGTTCTTCATTACAATCTTTATGAGATGCTTCCTTTCTTAGCTTTGAGTTTCATTTGTAATTCTGTTTTAATTTCTTGGGGTGTAGTTAGGGCCTCAATTTGAGATTTTTGCTGTTTTTTAACGTAGGCATTTACAGCCATAAACATCTTGCTTTTGCTACATCCCACAGGATTTGGTATATTGTGTTTTGTTTTCATTTGTCTCTAGGTGCTTTCATTTGCCTTTACACAATTCATGTGACTTATTCCTTAGCCTGTTGTTCATCTAAAACTGGTTTCACTATCAGTTGAGATAGTGAAACTCCTGTGTGGAGTTTCTTATACTTCTTGAAATTTTTTCCTTTTCTTTACTGTCAATTTGGGAAATATCTAGCCATCATAATTTCTTTAAATAATCTTTCTAACTCCAATATTCTTTTTACACTATTTTCTCATTCTTCTCCCTCTGGGGGCGCGCGCGCGCGCACGTGTGTGTGTGTGTGTGTGTGTGTGTTTCACACATACATATATGTGATAGTGTCCAAAGGTCTCATAGGCTCTGATCATTTTTCTTCATCATGTTCTTATTATGCTCCTTAGCTGAGCAATTTCAATAGACACATTTTGTGATCACTGACTTCCTTCTGGTTTTTGAAGTCTACAGTTGAATCTCTCTGGTCAATTTTTCATTTCAGTGATCTTTTCAGCTCTAGAATTTCTTTTTGATTCCTTTCTCTCATTTCTATATTTTCATTTATATTTTTAATTTGCTAAGACACCATTCTCCTAGTTTTCTTTAGTTCTTTTTCCATGGTTATCTTTAGCTCTTCAACTGTATTTGAGAAAGTTGACTTACGTTTTTTTGCCCAATAAGTCCATGCTTAGGCTTTCTCATGGACAATTTTCAGTGGTTTCTTTTTTCTTGTTAATAGGCCATATATATTTGTTTCTTTGCATGCCTTATAACTAATTTTTGAAAACTAGACATTTTGAATGTTAAAATGGTGATTCTAAGATTTCAGATTTTTCTTTTTCTCTGAGGTTTGTTGTTGGTGCCTGTTGTGAATTATTTGCTTTTTAGTGGTGGTGTTTTTATTTTTCTTTGCCAGGATGGGGTCCTGGTGCTTGAACTTAAGGCCTGGGCATTGTCCCTAAGGTTTTGCAGTCAAGGCTAGTGTTCTTCCGTTTTGAGCTACAGCACCATTTCTGGCCTTTTGGTAGTTAATTGGAGGTAAGAGTTTCCTGGACATTCCTGCCCAGGTTGACTTTGAACCACGATCCTCAGATCCTAGCCTCCGGAGTAACTAGGATTACAGGCGTGAGCCACTGACATCCAGTGGCTTTTAAAAAACATACTTCTTGAGTAGCTCTCTCTCTCTCTTTTTCTCTGTGTATATGTACATATATATATGTATGTATATATATTCTAGTAACTGGGTTTGAACTCAGAGCCTGGCACTAGCTTGGCTTACTTGCTTATGGCTGGTGCTCTACCACTTGAGCCATGCCTCCAGCTTAACATTATTTTGGAAATAGGGTCACATAGACCTTTCTGATTTGACTAGTTTAGAACATTCATTTCCTGGTGTGCAGTACCTAGAGATGAGAGCGTAGTGTCTTCTCAGCCCTTTCCTGAGCATGTATTCCATTCTAGGTGTCATTTGCCTTAGTAGCAGTTAAATGACCTTATTTCCACACTATACCCCTTATCAATCTCTTCTTTGCCAGATTTTATGGTCGGAAATCTATTGATAGTTGATGTCCCTTACCCAAGGCTGCTGCACTCATTACCTGTGCCTTTAAAATACTTTTCAAAAAAGCCACTCAGAACCTGGCTCACCCTGGGGAATATACTGTGTAGACAAAACACAGGGCAGAGTTTATATTGGCTTTAAGGGAATCACAAGACAATGGAGGTTTACAACTACAGTTCTTTGAGAACAAGATCCCTTTCACTCCCTCTGGCATTAGAAACCTGCACCTGTGAGCCTCTGGTGATTTGGGAAATGGACAATGGCATGCAGCCATTTAAAAGTTCACAGCAAGTCTTCCCTCTGTTTTAGGTATTTTACTAAATTCCAAAATTCTACAAAGTTGATTCTGACAGTGCCAGCTCCTTAGTTGCTTTTGGGAAAAGATAAAACTGGAGTTGCCTGCATTTTTGGTGACAATCCTATTTATTTTGAGATTAAAAATTAAAACAATTGATGGACAAGTGAGAATGTTAAAAGTGGTAGCCTTGATCAAGAGGTATTGTGTTCATAAACTGTTTTGTTAAATGTTGACTCCTTTGTACAACTACTTAAAGGTAACAAAAAATGAAATAACAAAATTAGAAAAAAAAAACAGTTTAGGAACCAATTCTGCTCAAAAAGTAGAAATTCTGGCCTGGGCATGGTGGTACACAGTTGGGTGGAGGTAGTAGGATCACAGTCCAAGATTGGCCCTTCAGGAAAAACACTAGAATCAATCTGAAAAATAATGAAGTAAAAAGGGCTGTACAGTAAAAAGGGCTCAAGCGGTAGCGTGCTTGCTTAGCAAATATGAAGTTCTGATTTACAAACCTCAGTACCAAAAAAGATAAAGTTTCATCAATGAGAGTCAAGAGAGGTGAAAAGTGATAAGATGAAATCTAGACCATTTTCTAGAAACAGAAGTAAAAGCTATCCATTTAAGTCTATATGGATTGTGCTAGGCACCTGTGGCTCACACCTGTAATCCTAGCTACTCAGGAAGCTGAGATCTGAAGATTGCTGTTTGAAGACAGATTGGGTAGGAAAGCCCTTGAGATTCTTATCTTCAATTAACTACCCCCGCCCCCCCCCCAAAAAAAAAGCTGGAAGTGAAGCTGTGGCTCAAGTGGTAGAGCTCTAGCTTGAGCAAAAAATGCTCAGAGGTAGCTCCAGGCTCTGATTTCAAGTTCCAGAACCCACACCAAAACAAAACAAAATAAAACAAAAACCCACTGACATGCATGTATCATACCTAACTAGCAAGATAAATCAAAATGGTAAAATAACTTTAGTACTCCTTAAACTAGCTGATAATTAGGATTGTGCTGAAAATTTTAAAAATAAATTTCTACTCCTCCACCTAGACATTTGTGTAAAGGAGGCCCAGGAATCTGTATTTTTACCATGTGTCCTGCGTAATTATTAAAATCCTACAGGTTTGTGAATAATTGCCTCAAAAAGTCCATGAGCAGATAGCATGATTAACTTTTCCACAGGGATAATTGAAGTCTGTTATGATTAGCTTGCTTTCTACAAGCAGAAAAATAGAAATGTATCTCAATTTCCTATTTCAAATTGTACTCCTCTCTTGACCTAGTATCTAAGAAGCATCTCAAAGAAAAAGTGGAAATCAAAGGTATTAATTTTGACATTGCATAAATTAAAACTACCACATAACTTTGAGTGTCTATAATGTTTTTTTTAATCACACATTTTACCCTGAACTCACTGTAAACTTAATCTCACTTTAATCTCAGTTCACTTTTCTCAGAAAAAATGATAATGAGTAGCTAACAGTAATTAACTACTGATTGTTTGCCAAGCACCAAAGTACTTTATATACTTATTTTATCATTTAATCCTCATAGCAACATGATAACATAAAGAATTTTACCTTCATTTTATAGGTGAAAACACTGAGGCACAAAATGAGTAAACTTTCCAAGGTCATGGAGCAAGTAGCAGAGCCAGAATATAACTGAATACTAAAGTATATTCTGCACTCTAGTATAGTAAACTCCCTCCCTAAATGTGTCATCAGTTAAAAGAAAACTTCATGTTAGAAATGAGGATTCTTTATCTCAGTGAATTCAAAATGCTTTCCAACTTCAGGCTTACCTTTCATAGGTCGTGTGTGTGTGTGTGTGTGTGTGTGTGTGTGTGTGTGTGTGTGTGTGCAGGACCTGAGGCTTGAAGAACTCAGGGCTTGGACACTGTCCCTGAGCTTTTCAGCTCAAGGCTAGGGCTCTATCACTTGAGCCACAGCTCCATTTCTGTCTCATGGATGATCCTGCCTGGCTTGGTTTCAAAGGGCAATCCTCAGATCTCAGCTTTTTAAGTAGCTAGGATTACAGGCATGAGTCACTGGTGCCTAGCCATTGGTCCTTTTGAACTGCTCTGATCAAGCCACAAGTTTCTATGAAATGCTTCTTATGTGGCACTTGAATTGAGATGTTCAGGCAGCATGAATTATACATTCTTTCTACTTCATACAGAAAGAACACAAATGTCATCAGTTTTCTGGAGGTGACAAGTTGAAATGGAAACAATGATATCTGTTACACTGAATAAAATATAATATTGGAATTAATTTCACTATTTTTAAGCTTTTTAGAATGTTCTTCCTATAAAACTTTAAACACATGCATGGCTCATATTATGTGTCTATTTGACAGAATTTCCATGAAGTTTCTTCATGTTCTTTAAAAAAATTGTTGTATTAATACTGGGGTTTGAACTTAGGGTCTCATACTCTTGCTTGACTATTTTTGCTCAATGCTGGCTCCCTACCCCTTGAGCCACAGCTCCACGAACCATGTCCTTCCTACTCTATTTGTTGACCATCCCCAAGTTAGGCTTATCTTTCTCATACCCTTCTGTGATCCTGCACTATGGATCTACTTAAAGGAAATCATGAGATATGCTCAAGTTTTAGTGTCCATACTATGATGAAAAGCCACTGCATGTTTTCTATCTTGGCAAACTTTTCTCCATACCACATTGCAAAAGAAAAGAGTAAATAAACGGGGAAAAAAGAGAAAAGTCTATACAGAAAGCCACTTGATGATAACGTCAGTCATTTAAGCCTCCAGTGGTCAACTAAACTTTGAAGAAACAGCAGATGTAATTACCTGTATAACCACATTATCTTGTAATCATGCATGACAAGTTATCCGTAGAATTGGCTAAATGTACCCTTACCCAGTAGATTCTTGGGAAGCAATTTACTTTGTAAAAGTTTAGTATGACTCATAACATTTCCATTCTCAATATGATTGAGTACTTTTGCCTCTTCCTTTAACAGTGCAAAAGGCAATATTCAAAATGTAAGAGGAAAAGCAGAACTACTGAGATAACTTCCATGATTTTAGAATAAAGCTCTTTTCCATCTCAGTAGTATGTTACTTCCAGTGGGAAATTTTACAAGAAAATATTGGACTTATTGACACCTTGCTGAATTTCAGGGGTGAAAGATTTTTAAAGTCAAGTTCACTGTCAGACTAATGTCTGAATGGCATTTACAATATTTCCAAGTGTTTGTAATGGGAAATTCCTGCCTTCCAAAAGCTGATGGTTATTTTTTTTATTTTGGTAAGATAATTAAATTTATTCCTTGATATTTTCATCTTATATTTCTGGTGTGTGTGAAAACTTTTATTTTTTATTGTTATTATACAGGGGATGTACAGAGGGGTTATAGTTTTATAAGTCATGTTATGAGTACATTTCTTTTTGGACAAGGTCACCCCTTCACCCTCCTCCTTTTTTGGGTCTATTTTTCTAGTTTTTTTTTTTGAGATAGGATCTAATGTCCTGCCCTGGATTATACCCGAACCACAATCCACCTATTCTAGGTTTTCTATTATAGCTGAGATGACAGGAACATGCCACTACACCCATCTTGTTTCCTTTGTGATGGAGTCTCAAAGATGGTTCTTCTCTGGCTTGCCTAGAACTGTGAACTTCCTGGTATCAGCCTCCCACATAGCTTACTCAGAATGACACATGTGCACCACTGTGCCCAGCAAGTGTTCACATGGGGCCTTATGAACTTTTGGACCCAGGCTAACCTCAAACCACAGTTCATCTATTCTTAGCCTCCTAGCTAGCTATGATTATAGGTGTAAACCTGCATATTTTTTCTTATTCTGTGCAAAAATGTATTATCCTACAGTGTAGACGCATCCTTTCTAGTCTCCTCTCTGCTCTTGGATTATATAAATTGATCTCAGTCATAAGGGTGTTGAAATGGCTTAAAGATAGCTGTCCCTTCAACGCCTATGTAGAGAACATACTGGTTCTCACTTTTTCTTCCATACACACATTGTCTCACTACAGTATCTGCAAGTACAAGGTGAGCTTTCCTCATCCACACTGCTGAAGCAAGTGGCCAAGCAAATAGAAAAGTAGGCCCTCCACTTACTTCAAAGCAAGGGTTTAGAATGAATACATAAGATTATTGTCTGAAGAGACAATAGGAATACCTTCAACCTAATTTAAATATTATATAATATTTACTCATATTAAACACTGCATAGTCTCCCATTAACCTGTACTTTTATGTTTTTGTGTTATCAGTTAGAAATGTTCAGCCTGATATAGAAGAGATAAAGTCTCTTTGGTCTCTAAGAAACTCTTTCTCCCACTCCATTTTAAAGAGATGTAATTAGCTCAATTCAAGGTCTAGTGGAACCAGTGCAGCCATGCATGTGCAAAATCATCAGGTCTCAGGTTGATCCATCAAGGCTTCTTGTTCACACTTCCATATGCATTGTCACAGTATGCACCTCTTTCATACATTCCTAACCCAAATTCTTTAATTAGAAAAAAAGAACTTGTTATCTTTCTCCAGGCTGTTGTGTTAGAAAAAAATCATTTAGTCACATTTTTAGCACAGGCAACATGAGTAGTTTAACAGTCCACTCAAATGATCATTTGAAAGATAATGTTTATTAACATAAATTAATCACGCAAAGGGGTTCATTGTGATATTTTCATAGATGTATATAATATACTCCGATCAAATTCACCCCTCTACTACTCTTCCCTAATCCCCTTCCACCTCTTGCCCCCCAAATGAGAATTGTTTTTAAAAGTCTCTAGACCTGTATATAAAGAGAAATGGTATGACAGTGAAGAAGTAGCACCTAGAACATTCTCATTCTTTTCGAATTTCCCCAATTTCTCTAACCCTTGTTTATCATTATGTAGAAAAAAACTCTTAATTTGACAGCTTCTCAGCATTGAGAGCTGTGTCATATAATCGGTTTACCTTAGCATTTAGTACAGGTACACACAGATGGTGGTGGTAAGTAAAGAGGGGTAGGCCTCATTTTGAACAGATAGCACGTTAAACAGAAGTGATATATGAAAAACCTGCAAGAAATAATTGAGGAGGGTAGACCCAGTATGTGGAAAAGGCTGAGGAGTTCAGAATCTGGTCACAACTGTCCTTGCTCTGTGCCTGGAAGGCAAATCATCTGATAAATGCAGTATATTTTCCTCCATTTGTGAAAGGAGAGAGAGAGAAACCAGATAGTAAAGTTTCTCTACTTCAGATATCTCCTGAACTCAGTGCACAGATAATAATCATAAATATTCATTTGGCACTTACCTTTTTGTTAAATACTATGCTAAGCAGCATTCATATGCATTACCACAATTCATTCTCAGGTAACATTAAGAGGCAGGAGAGAAGCAAAGAAGTTGTTTAGGATCACCTAACCATTCAAGGGAGCTTCTGACCTAGTCTGACAATATCCATATGGTATTACTTCCAAATAGACAAAAGAGGTTGGTCTTCAAAGATATCATACAGTGAACACTTTGGGAAACTAAATACAGATGGATTGACATAAGATTTTTCAACATTATAATGCTGTGAACATAGAATCATACATCCATTGTTATCTACTCTCAGTATAGTATTCAACAAATCACACGAGATATTTAGCATTTGATCATAAATAGGCTATTTATAGCTGGTTTTGTCCAATAGAAGGCTAATGTGTAAGTGATGTAAGTGATCTGAGCTTAGACTTACATTATGCTTGTGCCAGGATGTTCAGTAAGTTAGGGGCATTTTTGATTTAGTGATGTTTTTACTGAAATAATGTGGTCATTGAGACATAACACCATCATCATTCAAGGGACATCTGTAATTATCTTTGCTGTTTTGTTGGTCGTGGGTCTTGAACTCAGGGCCTGGGCACTGTCCCTGAGCTCTTCAGCTCAAGGCTAGCTCTCTACCACTTTGAGGCATAGCTCCACTTCTGGCTTGTTTGGGTAGTTTATTGGAGATAAAGCCTCATGGGGACTTTTCTGCCCAGCCAGATCTCAGCCTCCTGAGTAGCTAGGATTACTGGCATGAGCCATGGGCACCAGGCTCTGTAATCATCTTTTAATTTATGTTTTTTAAGGCCATGTTACAAGATTATGTGCTTCTATTTTTTAAATATTAGATTATACCTGTTTGCTGAATATGTGGTAATTCTTAATTACTGATATTTTAAGATGAAGGGAGATATCATAGGATGGAATTTAATCATCTTTGACTTTCTTCATCTTATGATGGTAGTTTTCTGAAGTAGTATTGTATAAATTGCTAAAAAAATAATGGTGTAGAAAAATGAATTCGAAAATATATTTTGAATTTTTCTTATTTTTCATCTTTAAGCAGTTGTACAAAGGAGTTTAAATTCAATGTGTTAATTTATGAGTACAATGCATCTTGATTAATATCACCACTTTTGTAATTTTCTCCCCACACATCTATTCTAATCCCACCAATCCCCTCAAGTTACCTGGTAGAAACACCACTAATTTTTATCTCTCTTTCTCTCCCTCCTTCTGTCTCTTCCTCCCTCTCCCTCCCTCTCCCTCCCTCTGTCTCTTGTCTCTCTCCCTCCCTCCCTTCCTCCCTCCCTCCCTCCCCCCTCCCTCCCCCCCTCCCTCCCACCCCCCCCCCCCCACCCCCGTCTTTTCACAGTGACCGTTATGAGCCCAGCAGAGAAAGGTAAGTGGCTGTTACGAACTGTTTTGGTCAGCACATACCTATCATACTCAGGAGAATCTACTTTCAATGGACCTTTTGGCTATTGGAAAGGATGTGAAATGATCAAGATTTTATAGTAACTGTAGTGTATGGCATAGTGGCTCTGGGCTGTCTTGTTTCATCACTGCTGTCCTAGGTACCTGGCCTTTTCCCCCAATCCATCCCCTATTAAAGGAAGAAGTGAAAGTAAGAGCCCACAGGAGGCTACACAGGCGAAATCCTTCACTTTCACAATTCCCATATATGTACCATATTCTTCTACATGGCTTGACTGCAACTTAACCACCTTTCTAAAGATATTACAGTATCTTACATTTTCAAAAATGTCAGCATGAGCCTTAAACTCATTGGTTTCATACAATTTTTATCAGTAATAGCTGGAATATTTATATAGTCACTTTAAATTCTTATTTCATGGGAATTGATTGTTAAAACGTATTAAACCATTGAGCATTTGTGTTGTGCTGCTTTTTTATTTTTTGCCAGTCCTGGGGCATGGACTCAGGGCCTGAGCACTGTCCCTGGCTTCTTTTTGCTCAAGTCTAGCACTCTACCACTTGAGCCACAGCACTACTTCGGGCTTTTTCGGATTATGTGGTACTGAGGACTCCAACCCAGGGCTTCATGCATGCTAGGCAAGCCACATTCCCAGCCCTGTGCTGCTTTAAAGTTTCAGTTTGCAATTTCTCATTTAAAAGAGGCCTTGGCTACAGAGGTAACAGCAGTATGATGGGGAGAATCTAAACCAAAGGAGTTAGTTTGTGTGAATTTGCATAAAGGTTCTGCTACTTCCTCACACATTATTTTACCCCTGTTCTTACTTTATTTGTATATAGAAAATAATAATGCTGCCTAATCCATAAGTGTTATGAAAAACTGCATTAATTACATCAAGCACTTAGAACTAAGGTGGACATAGCACATTGTGGTGACGTAGTGAACATTTTCTGTTGTTACAGCATTACAGCAAATTTTACATTGCCTCTTATTCTATGAATGGCTTCTTTAGGTCAGAAAGTATTTTCTGTAGACAAATATTAAATAATTATAAATAACTAGTTTCCATAATAAATATTCAAGACAAATTGGATGGAGGTTAAGATGATACTCAACTCTAAGAGGAATAATAACAATAATAGTCTTCTATTATTGAAACTGCAATTTGTTGTGATGGGTACGTTTCTAAGTAATATGTGTGCATGTGTATGTGTGTGTCTATTCCATCCTTTAAAATTTACATCAACATAACAATGTATGTGTCTATTTGATAGAAAAGGAAATTGAATTTTAAAACAAATTTTTTTGGCTAGTCATTGTACTTGAATGCAGAGCCTGGGCACTGTCCCTTAGCTTCTTTTGTTCAAGGCTAGTGCTCTACCCCTTAAGCCACAGTGCCACTTCCAGCTTTCTTTGTGTATATGGTACTGAGGAATTGAACCCAGGGCTTCATGCATGCCAGGCAAGCACTTTGCCACTAGGCCACATTCCTGGCTCACAGGAATTTGAAATTTAAAGAGGTAAAGTAATTTGCCCCAGTGAGTGTTAGTGAGTGTCAGTATTTAAACCCTCAATGCCCATAATGTCAACCAAATCTACTGTATTTTCCTCTTCAATCTGTGACTCATAGGCTTGCTTAGCTGAATCTTTACTCAGAAACTTAAAACTAAGTTGTTTTCCCCCCAGTGCCCAAAGTACTGTGAACTTCATTTCTGCCTGTTACCAATTAACTTGGCTACCCCAGTGTGAAGGGTCATTTGTAAACCAACTCAGTTCAATACCTCCCTGGTAATATTAATCTGGGATTTGAGTTCCCTAAGCAATCATTATAAAAAATATGATTGTTGTTTCTAGAATTCTAAGATTTCAAAGTACCTCTTTCCCCAATAGTTCTTAACTTTATCAACATGGTGAAGAATAAGAGCAGATTTTGCCTATTCATTTTGCAGTAATGTATAATGGGGAATAACAGGATTTAGGAGGCAGAGTATTTAGGTTGGAATTATAGCTCTGTCATTTGCTAGCTGTTTGACTTTGGAAAGCATCTCAACTTCTCTGGACCTTGATTTCTATCAAATGAGGCTAGTTTATTAAAATCTTATGGACTTCATGTAAACTAGTCTAAATATGCAGTAGTTTTCTTTGTAAGTTTTAAGAAGGGACAATCTCAGTTGTTACTGGTTCCCCCACCCTTTTTGTAGCTCAAGGTGAATTTGAACTTGTAATCCTTCTGCCTCAGCTTCTCAAGTGCTGAGATTATAAGTGTGAACTAGCACACTTAGCTCAGTTGTTATTTTCTTTGTGTCAGGATTTTCAAAGAGAATGCAATTCACAAAATAAAATAGAATTAAATGGTAACTCAGAAGTCAAAGGTTCAGTTGTAAAGAACTTATGAACACTGAAGCATGTTACTAAGGAACGCTGTGAAAATCTCCTTTCAGTATCAGGCATGCAACTGTCTGTCATAAATCATTGAGCCTCAGGACAGGCCAACAGACTAATGACTATCTCATCTCCCTACTGACCCTTTGAATCTCTGACTTGTTTCTAACTACACAGAACTAGTAAGATACAAAAAAATTACACAACTGGTAGCAAGAATATTGTTTGTCATAGGCAAAGAAAACATATGAAAGAAATAGAAATCTCAAATCCCATTCATCTGAAAAGTTTGAGGACAGTACAGTGAAACATACTGCTAAAGGTTTTCCATTTCTTCTCTGTCTAGTGCCTCCTGTACTGGGTTGAATAGTTCTTCTGGAACTTGAATATATCCTTACTTGGCAATAGAATTTTTCTGATGTATTCAAGTTACTATGATATCATACTAGATTAGACTGAGCCCTAATGCAGTAACTGGCACTCCTATAAAAAGAAGGAAATCTGAATATACAAATACAGAGAGAAGACAGCCATGTGAAGATGGAGGCACAGAGATGGTCCCACAAAGAAAGGAACACTGAAGATTGCCAACAACCACTGGAAGCTAGGAAGGGGCAAGAAAGGATCCAACCCTGGAGCCTTCAGTGACAGCATGTCCCTACCTACAACTCTTGTCAGTCTTCTAGCCAATAGAACTGTGGGAGAATACATTTCTGTCACTTTAACCTACATCATCAGTGGTGATTGTCACCACTTTCTAGGAAGCGAGTACAGTGCCTTATAGATTTCAAGCTCTATATGGTGTTAAGTAAATTATAACAGTGCCAAATATGCAAATACTTTTTGGTGTCAGATCTATATGGGAAGAAGTTGACTTTGCCACTTACCATGTATAACCAATTTTTTTTTTTTGGTTGTGGAGCCTGAACTCAGGACCTGAGCCCTGTCCCTGAGCTTTTTTGCTCAAGGTTAGTGCTCTACCACTTTGAGCCACAGTGCCACTTCTGGTTTCTTGGTGGTTAATTAGAGATAAGAGTCTCATGAACTTTCCTGCCCAGGCTGGCCTTGAACTGTGATCCTCAGATCTCAGCCTTTTGAGTAGCTAGGATTACAGGCGTGAGCCACTGCACCTGCCCATAACCTAAATTTTGCTGTCCTCTCTGAATAGCAATGAGGCTTACATTCTATGGTTATTTTGAACAGAAATAAGATGATATGTATAAGTACCATGGCATAGTGCCTGGCACTCAAACATAAAATAAATAGTGAATACTATCACTGTGTTATTATTATTATTATTATTACCATTATTAATACTGTTAGTGATAAAAACATTGGCGGGGGCCTGAACGACCTATCTTCCATGAGGCATAACATAGTTTAGGGCTATAATTCTTTAGGACTGCCCTTGTGAATACATTGTCAAAATCCATGCATTCAACTCTTAGGACTGGACTCAGTCTATGGTCCACAAATCTGTATGTATCACTCTTCTATTTCTCCCTTTCCCAACTTATTTCCATCTTAACACAATATTTTGGGTTGTACATTTTGTTTAAAAGATTAAAGAATTTATGAGTTGGCTTGGACATTTTAAACTTCACTTTTTATGTATGTGTTCACGTCTTGAAATAAATACATCTAAAAATTCTCTGCATTCATATTGTGAAGGTAGAATAGGTCGACCCAGTTATGCTGATTCTTATGCAAACAAAGGAACTAAAGCCCAAGTCATCCTGAGAATTTTATATATTTTAGCAGCCTAGGTTATATGGGAATTATTAAAGATATAATTCCCTATTTTCTTTCATAGATCATACTAAAGCATGGACATGTTCTTAAGTGTATTTCAAAGGTGATCTCATTAGCATGATTCTAGTCATACTTTTGAGATCTTGACCAGAAAAAAAATTCTTCCTTTCTCTACTCCTGAAATGAGGATCTATGATGAAATAGAGGTTATAAATATAGTATGGCCCCAAGATGGAGTGAGAGATGAACTTAAGAATGAGATGGACATTAGGCACCATCTATCACATCTTTCAAATATAATTAACAGTAATGTATTACTTACCTTCCAAGAGGACATTAATCATTTTAAACAAAAGTTCAGCTCATGCTCTGCAAATTCATTTGCATTGTATGGCATGCATACTAAATTCTTTGGTTTCTCCTCTAAAGCCCCATGCCGTAATTACTTATCCTCTCAGATATTTATATACTTCCTGCTTAATAAAACTCTTATGAGCCTATTAAATCCTCCCCAAATTCATATGTACCCCTGGTACCTCAGAATGTGGCCTTATTTGGAGGTGGTGCCTTTAAAGTGATAGTGGGTTAAAATGAGATCACTAAGTGTGGGGCCTAGCCCAATATGATGGGTGCCCTTGTATGAGAAGGAAATTGGGACACAGATACAGAAGGAATATCATACAAAGACAGAGGAAAAAATGGCAATTGGCATGCCAATGAGAGGCCTCAGAAGGAAGGAACACTGCTGACACCTCGATCTTGAACTTTTTTTATTAGCTTGCATTGTTTATGCAAAGTGGGAGTAGGTATGTTCATTGTTACACGCTTGCATTCTATTCCAGTCAATCTCACCCCCTCCATCATTCCTTTTTGAAATTTACTTTATTGTTGTTTTAGAGGTGCCATACAGGGGCGTTACCTTTATATACATCAGGTAGTAAATACATTTCCTTGCTCATAGGGTCATCTATTCCTTCATTCTCTCCCATTCCCACCCTCCCATCTCCATCCACAAGTTGCATAGTTCACTTTCATCAATGTCCTCTATTACTCTTGTTCTTGAACTTTGAATCTCCAGAATTGTGAGAAAATACATGTCTGTCATTAAGGTACCCAGTCTATGTGGTACTTTACTGGGGCCTAAGCAAACTAATTGAAGAGCTTAGTCAGATTTTCATTTGAAAATCCAGGTCATACTAATATCTGCTTTCTGTCAGGTTTTCACTACTAATCTTAATTGGGGGGGCGGGGTTATGTTAAACACCAAAAGGGTAAGAGAGCACTTGGAGGAAAAACTTGGGGCCATTGTTTAGAAAATCTTCAGTTCTGTTTTGAGCTGTTATCTCAGTGTTCCTAATAATACTTTATTGGAAGATACAAAATAAACTACAGAGTGCAAGCTGCACGTCTGACCAAGGATGATATTGAAGAACTCTAAAAATTCAATTGCAAAAACCAAATAACCCAATTAAGAAATGGGCAACAGATCTAAGGAGACACATCTCAGGAGAAAACATACAAGTGGCCAACAACAAACACAACAAGGCTCTATACTACTAATCATCAGGGAATTGTTAAACTACAATGAGATGTTAGTTTTCTGTAATAAGAAATTGAAAGGGAATACCAAAATTGGGAGACACAGGGTAAAAAAAAGACAAACAACTACAAAAGCAATACTTGCAAAACTGTTTGGTGTAAGTGAACTGAACACCTCAGCGGGGGAAAGGATAAGGGGGAGGGGGGAGGGGGGGGGTATGAGGGACAAGGTAACAAACAGTACAAGAAATGTATCCAATGCCTAACGTATGAAACTGTAACCTCTCTGTACATCAGTTTGATAATAAAAATTGGAAAAAAAGAAAATAAATCATTTATAATCCTAAAAAAAATAAAGAATGAATGTTTGCAGTAAAAAGATAAACAAGTGTTGATGAGCATGTGGAAAAAGGGAAACCCTCATTTGCTATTGGTGGGAATATAAATTAGTATAGCTAATATGGCAGTAAGATTGGAGGTTTCTCCAAAAAGTTAAAACCTGAATTATTGCATAATCCAGAAATCCTACTTGTGTAGATATATAGCCAAAGGAAATTGAATCCTTGTGTTAAAACAGCTATACCTACATCCTCATGTTTACTGCAGCACTGTTCCCAACAATGAGGAAATGGAAACAGCTTAAGGGTTCATCAGCTGATGAATGGATGAGGAAAATGTATATTAACAATGGGATATTATTCACTCATAAAAAATGTACTAGCGTCATTTGCAACAACATGTGTGGAACTGCAGGTAATTGTGTTAGATGAAATAAGATAGATACAGAAAGACAGATATCACAAATTTCACCCATATGTGGAAAATAAAATAATGGATCACATGGAGATTGAGGGTAGAATGTAGAATGGTGGAGAGCAGAGGTTAGGAAAAGTAGAGGTGAAATAGAGATGGAGAAAGTTCAATCAATGAGTACTGAAGTAAGGAAAATGGGTCTGGCTCTCTAATAAAGACTCGGGATTCGGATTCTCAAAATGTGGCTTCTCTGTTTTCTTATGACTGGATTTGCAACTGAGACTTGGCTTACACCAGTATCAGGTTACTTTTAGGAGTAAAAAGATATATTGTGCTTTACATTGTAGAGTGACTATAGATAGATAGCGATCATTTTATTTTAAAAATTTTTATTGTAAAGGTGATGTACAGAGTGGTTATAGTTATATTAGTCGGGTATTGAGTAAATTTCTTTTTGAACAATGTCACTCTCATTTTGTACTATGAATTTTATATATTTGTTGTAAAAGTGATGAACGGGGGTTGTAGTTATATAAGGTAAGAAGTACATTTCATTTTGAACACTGTTACACACTCCCTCATTTTCTTCTGCTTTCCCCTCCCCACTCCCCAAGTTGTAAATTTTATTTCCAACATAGTGTCTAGTGAGTATCATTGTTGCATTAGTTCATCATTTGTCCTGCTGTTTCTGTGATTCCCTTTCCTTTCCACAGTTCAGATAAGCTTATCTACAAAGGGTGTGGGAAATTAAAACAAAAAAAAAATAGAAGTAGCTGCAAACAGAACATAATAAGAACCACTTGTTACCAATTCTTGGAGTTCATTTTTGTTTTTACTCCAATGTTTGTTTTATCTTTATTGTAAAGGTGATGAACAGGGAAGTTACAGCTACTTAAGTAAGTACATTTCTTTTTAAACACTGTTACCTCTTCCTTCATTTTCTCCCACTTACCCCTTCCTACTCTCCTACCCCTCAAATTGTGTAGTTCATTTCCAACATAGTGCCTAGTGAGTATCATTGTTGCATTAGTTCATCCTTTGTCTGGCTGTATCTATGATTCCCTTTCCCTTCCACAGATCAGGTAAACTTATATACAATACAAAGGGCAAAGAAAACTAAGAAAAAAATGTAGAATTAGCTGCATACAAGACATAATAAGAACCTCTTGTTTCCAATTCTTGGAGTTCATGTTGATATGCTTCATCATATATGGTCCTATGCACCTAGTGATTGGGCTATTGAGATTCCTTGTTAAGAATATCAAAGACCGGGGCGGCCATTTCTCTCTTCGCTCACGGGCTCGGCTCGTAGTAGCGAATCCAGTCACGGGGGACCACCGGCGGCGGCGCGGCATGGCGGTGGGCAGCTGGGGACCCTGTAGTATCTGCCCGTATTCGCGCTGAGTTTACTTTTTTTTTTTTTTTTCAAATTTTTATTATCAAACTGATGTACAGAGAGGTTACAGTTTCATACGTTAGGCATTGGATACATTTCTTGTACTGTTTGTTACCTCGTCCCTCATTCCCCCGTCCCTCCTCCCCCTTTCCCTTTCCCCCCCATGAGGTGTTCAGTTCACTTGCACCAAACAGTTTTGCAAGTATTGCTTTTGTAGTTGTTTGTCTTTTTTTACCCTGTGTCTCTCAATTTTGGTATTCCTTTTCAATTTCCTAGTTCCAATACCAGTATACACGGTTTCCAATATACTCAGATAAGATTACAGAGATAGTGTAGGTACAACCACAGGAAGGTGATACAAGAACATCATCAATAATAGAAGCTACAGATACACATGGGACGTTGAAAGTAGTTACAACTGTGATATAACAATCGTTTCCATAACATGGTGTTCATTTCACTTAGCATCATCTTATGTGTTCATAAGGGTATAGCTATTGGGCCTTGTGATGCTCTGCTGTGACTTGCCTAAACCTGTACTAATTATTTCCAATAAGGGAGACCATAGAGTCCATGTTTCTTTGGGTCTGGTTTTTTCATATATCTCTTGACCATTCTTATTTCCTCTTCGGAGAAGTTTCTCTTTAAGTCTTTAGGGCACTAGTTAATGAGGTGGTTGTTTCTTTGGGGGATTTGTTTTTGGGGGGATTTAATTTTTGAGCTCTAAGTATATTTTAGATATGAGGCCCTTGTGTGTTGTATGGCCAGTGTAGATCTTCTCCTAATCTGTGGGCTTTCTATTTATCTCGCAAACTATGTCCTTTGGCATGCAGAAGCTCTGCAGTTTAATGAGATCCCATTTGTCCAACCTTTTTTTGATTTGTTGTGTTTCTGGGTCTTTACTAAGGAAGTTTTGATCTGTGCCAAGGAGCCCTAGTGGTTGCCCTATTCCTTCCTGTAATATTTTCAGGGTGTCTGCTTTTTTTTTTTTTTTTTTTTTGATACATTTGGAATTGATTCTGGTGCAGGGTGATATATAAGGACCTAACTTCAGTTTTCTACAAGCCAGTTTTGCCAGCACCATTTGTTGAAGAGGCTGTCTTTCTTCCATCCCACTTTTTAGCTTGTTTAGAACTATTTTCAATGAAGCTGAGAAGTATATTTATGCATTTCTTTGTGGGAATGTTCTAATTTCCCTTGAGTAAATACTTAGGAGTGGGAGTTTTGATTCATATGGTGTGTTTAGTTTGGTAAGTAACTTTCAGAGGATTTTCCAATGTAGATCTACCATTTCATATCCCCAACTGTGATATCTAGTTGCTCAGATCTTTTCTGTCACCTAATTTTTAAAATCAATTTGTTTTATGTATTTGAACCATTCTTTTATCTATGGTGGCATCTCCTTGTGATTTTCATTTTCACTTCTATGATAAATGATGTCAAGCATCTTCATGAGCTTCTTTGGCATCTAAATCCTTTCTTGTGAACTGTATAGCTAAGTCTTTGTCCTTTTTTTTTTGGCGCAAGTACTGTGGCTTGAACTCAGGGCCTGGGCACTACACCTGAGCTTTTGTGTTCAACCACTTGAGTCACAGATCCATTTCTGGCTTTTTGGTGGTTAACTGGAGATAAGAGTTTCTCAGACTTTTCATGCTCAGGCTGCTTTGAACTGTACTCTTCAGATCTCAGCCTCCTGAATAGGTAGAATTACAGGTGTGAGCCATAGGTACCCAGCTTCTTTTGCCCATTGCTCATTGAGTTATTTGTCTTATTGAGTTGTAAGATATTTTTAAATGTCTGGATACAAGTCTCTGTCTTTAAACAAATCTGATTTCCTCCCTGTAAAGCAAACTTAGGATGAATGGGTGGGGGTTGCCAGGAGGAAACCATAATATAAGAAAAAATATCCAATCAAGTTTTCCAACTGTAATAGAATGGGCTGCCCCAGGAGTTGATAAATTCCCCATTACTCAAACATAAGCTGGGTGGCTAGTTGATAGAGGTGATAATGTAAAACTAATTTATGCATCTTTAGACCACCATACCAAGTAACATCTAAAGTCCCTTGAACTCTGAAATGTTATGATACTAAAATAAAAAAAGTCAACATCATGTTAATGATGTAGATTTATTAGTTGCATCAGCAATATAATATGTGCTTGGTAGAATTCCTGCCATTTCCCCAGCCAATAAATCCTGATCCATAAATCCCATGTATACAACACAGAATCTCTAGTCCCCTTTAGAATCCACTGTGACTATCCCTGACATCATGAAAGCAATGGATCTACTTAATCTAAATTACACATACAGACTAACAATTCTAAGCTAGGAATGAAGCCAAAGATTATTCCCCAAAGGATTAGCCCTGTATACTTCTTTACCAGACATGAGTGAATCAGTGCAATGCTAGGTAGACACCCAAAAAGAGCTAGAAACCAACTGGTGCCCTCCTTTTGTGAAGCCATGGTATGCATGCCTCCTAAGTCTATGTAATGTTTTATTACCATAATAAATTAAATCAGAAAATCAGAAAAATAAATCAGTAAGTGTTAAGAAGAAAGACAAAGGGAAAAATACCCTTGGTGTTTAATTCCTGAAAATATCTCTGATACATTCACACATTTTAAACATTTAAATTAGTTCTCACAAAAAACCTTCTCAGTCATGTATTTTAATTTTATGCACACAAAACTTTAAGTATACATGTCATACATGTGTTATTTGGAAATATATTTAAGCATATTTATTTTATATATGCACATGTTCATGAATTATGATTGTATATATATGTATATGTACATATATATACATACACATATACCTTTACACACACAGGCATGCAGGCATACCCATGTTTTTGGCAAGTTAACCAGCTTCTGTAGGAGATTTGTTTGTTTTGTTTTGTTTTTTGTTGCTGTTGTAGTAGGGAGTGGGGGTGGTGCTAAAGATCTAGCCTAGGATTTTTAACATGGTAGGGAAGTGCCCTACTACTAACCTATACTATCAACCCAAGGGCACAGAATTGCTGAGTAGCAAATCCGGAGTTCAAAACCCAGTCATCTGAATACCAATGTATTTTTCAATCAATGCCCAAAGCAGATCAAGAAGGGGAGGCTCCCTTAACATTCATAAACATGGGAAATCTCTGTATCTTATTGACTTGGTGTTGTTCACCAAACCCTAATACACACTGACCCAAAAGCTCTTTGAAACTTAGAAATGTTGAGTTTTGTTTAATCTGGTGTGTAACTCAGTGGTAGAGCACTTGCATAGCATATACTAGGGTCTTAGTTTTATCTCTAGCACTGCAAAAAGCAAATAAAAACCTAAATGAAATTTGCTTTGTGTAGTGACTGGCAGAAGTGTGAGACTCATTCCCACCCCCCAAAAAAACTACCACCCAACCTTTACAAAATAAAATATAAAATATGAATTGATGAATGGTAAATGACTAATGGATGAATAAGAGAAATATGTATACTTTGGATTAAACCCTGACTTATTTATTGATCATTTTTCACACATTTTTATTAGCATGGATCAGTTGTACAAGGTTTCATTTTTGACATGCCTATATATGTATATAATGTGTCTTGGTCAGACTTACCCCTACATCACTCCCTCATTTCCCCTCCCTCATCCCAAACCAATCTCAGTAAGCTTCTTTGTTCTATTTTCACACAAGTACATAAAGTATTTTGACCATATGCAGTTCATTTGCGCTCTCTGTTCACCGGCCCTTCTACCACTGGTACCCCACACCCCAAGACAGGACCTGTTTTACATTCCTGACATTCTTTTTGTAAGTGTATGCTAATTATTCAAAGAGGTTTCATGGTAGTATTCCACACAGGTATCTACAACACTAATGAAATCTATCCCCTCATTTACTCTCACTTTCCCCATCCCTAATCAACAGCTTTCCATGCATTTTGTTTGCCAGCTTCACTCATAGATGTTATGTAATAGCCTCAACCCAGAAGGCCATGTGGACACCAAGTCATGTATAGCAAAGTTTATTGTCAGGAAGCTGACAGGCTGACCCTCTCGGGCATAGACAGCACTTGTCCTTGAGTAAGGGGGTATATGGCTAGGGGGCTAAGGGTGGAGAATTTCACTAGGGGTGGGGAGTGCTCTGCAATCTGCTTTATGTGAGACATGGAGTTTGTGAGGTGTGTGAGAGCGGGGAATTTTGTTGTGGTGGGGCTAAGCTTTATGGTTGTGACTGCCTATGTTACCCCATAAGATAAACCCTGAGTCAGCTAATTTTGGGGAAGGGCCTGTGCCACCAGATTTGGGGAAAGGCTATGCTTTACAGCAGGGCCTAAGGGAGTGAAGTGACTTCTAAGGTGGAGGAGGTTAGGCTGACCTTGGAAGTTAATATCAATAAGTCATACCCTTTCAAAATATAGTGCCCTGTGTTGGTTCCAGAATTTGTTCCCATCAGCAGAGTGACTACTAAGGTTTACCTGGTTAAACTCTGGAAATAACGAGAAAATTTCAAATGCTATCAGTAGGAAAACATGAAGTGCCCTTAAATCCTTGGTCATGCCCTATCTTGTCTTCTTCATTTTTCAAATAGCTGAGAGACTGACTATGCATAGCTCTTTGTTAGAGTTTATAAAGCAGAGCAAGTTAAGTAAGGCAGTGAATTCACCATTAAGAGCAACACCTCAGAGCTAGATGCCTGTAATCCTAACTACTCAGGAGGATCTGTTCGAAGCCAGCTTGAGCCAGAAGTCCGTGAGACTCTTATCTCCAATTAACCACCCCTCCACCAAAAAAAAAAAAAAAAAAAAAAAAAAAAGCCAGAAGTGGAGCTGTGGCTCATGTTGTAGAGTACTAGTGTTGAGGGAAACAAAGCTCAGGGACAGTGCCCATCCCCTGAGTTCAAGCCCCAGGACTGGCACACAGGCATGCACGCACACGCACACACACACACACACACACACACACACACATGCATGCACACCGATCAACACTTCATTGTTAAGTATTCTGCTCAAAGGGAGAGGTGACTGCCAAATTTCCCTTTATCATAATCTGGGGATTTCTATCCTGAGCCAAATTGAGCAATTTTAGTGAAGACTCTTAATTTCTAAAGCTATGACTAAAGTTCCTATTTGAATTACAGGTATAATTGCAAGGTGTTCGTCTCCACCTATTTTCCCCCCTCTACCAACACAAATGCTTTTAGTTGTCAACTGATATGAAAGATATTACAGGAAATAATTTCTTTTTAAACCAAACAGTTTCCAACAATAGCTTTTAAAGAAAAATATATGTTAGATAATTGCTACAGCAACAGCCTTTTTTTATTTATGTGTCTAAAAATACGTAGAAAAGATGCTTTCCTTTCCTTTACCCCCACTTAGGTGCTTATCTTGTTCATTCAGAGTAGTCTATCTGCTAGATTTATTCATATCCACACAAGAATGTGTATGCAAGCATCACACACACACACACACACACACACACACACACACACACACACACACACACACACACACAGAGAGAGAGAAAAATCGCTCATTTTCCACTCCCTGGGAGCAACACCTAACAAAGGGAGCCTGCTGTCCAAAGATGTTGCTAATGACAACTCCATGCTCCTTAGACATACAGTTTCAGATTCTGTAATTTTCTTTATCAATGTGTTTATGAATTACTATTTTAGGGAAAGAGCTCAAGTTGTTAGTGTAGAAGCTATTATCAGAAGGGGTCGTTCCTATTACAACACAGTGACTAAACAGAACAACTGCATGCATGGTTGGAGTTTTTCATTGGGATTTGGTTTTGTTCCTTATGAATGATTTCTGTTCCTCTTGCAAGCCTTTGCACGTTATAGAAGGAAAGGGGAAAAAGACATTTGAAATGTGCGTGGCTTATCATGTGGTAACACTGCTTCAGAGGCTTCTGACGCCCCATGACTGTGATTGTAACATGTAAGTGAAATGTTCTACTCTACTTGTTTACCTAAAAAGAAAAGATATTTTCCATTTCATTCCAATGTCAATGAGTAGTAACAGTTCAGAGGTAGGGTTCATACACTGTTGGGTTTTTCTAGTGATCTGAAACCTCCCTGGAGCATCAAACTTAAATAGAAAGGTTCCAGGTGAACAAATGCAGTCATGGTATTCAGTATACACTATGTGGGAAATGAACTGTGTAACTTGTGGGCAGAGACAGGAGGAGGAAACTGAGGGAAAGAAGAGGAAGAAGTGACATTCTCCAAAAAGAAATGTACTCATTACCTGACTTATGAAATGGTAACCCCTCTATACAACACCTTAATAATAACAATAACATTATATTAAAATATAATAATAAAGCAATGCAAATAAAAATGTTCCCCTCCCTGCAGTTTATAAAGATAGTAATTCTAGGCATGTAAGTCAATTATAAAGAAACATTTTAAAGCAGAGAAAGAATGGAGTTGCATGTATTTGAGACCATAGCTTAGGGAAGCAGGAGGAGAGAGGGGGAGGAAAAGAGAGGAGAGAGAAGTGGGGGGGATATAAATAACGAGACTTGCCTGTAAACAGTAGTCAATTCAGGGTATTGGCAGAGATGAACCTGCTCATAATGTTGGAGAAGAGCTTCCTCCTTGTGATGGTAGACTGGGTAAATGGCCTGCCTATAAGGTACTACTTCAGAGTGACCTGGGAGGGGTGGTGAGCTAGATTCTTGGGCTCCATTTCAGATTACTGATTTAGAATCTTTGGTAAAAGGACTGGTCATATGCATTCTAATAACCTTTCTGGGTGATGGTGAGGCAAGCTGAAATTGGACAGTTACTGCTCTAAGGAAGAATGATCTGGACAGGTTCTGGTTCCACTGTTTCTATACCTTTGCTGGGTAGCTGTCACCAAATCATTTGACCTCTCTGTGCCTTCATTACCTCTCTGTAAAATGAGAAGGTTGAACTAGATGATCTCTATACCCCCTCCCAACACTAAGATTTTTTTTTATGAAATTTGCAGTCAAGTCCCTCTTAGAATAATCTGCTGAATGCCCATGATTTGTTATTTAGCCTCAGCATCTCTCACTTTCCATTCATCTGTTAAAAAATATTTAAAGTTTATACAAATCCTGGGAGCACATACAGAAATGAGACACAGCCCTTTCCTGTTGTATAGTTAAACTGTACCAAGCAAAAGCCACCCATATCCCATCTCTGTTATTGGAATAAAAATATGGTTAATGCCATTAAAACACTGCCAAGTGGAGTTGGGCACCAGTGGCTCATGCCTGGAATCCTAGTTATTCCAGAGGCTGAGGTCTGAGCGTGCAATTTGAAATCAGCCTGGGAAGGAAAATGAGACTCGTACCTTCAATTAACCATTAAAGGACAGAGTCATGGACTTGTGGTTCCAATGGTAGAGTACTAGCCTTTGAAAAATCCAAGGGACAGGGCCCAAGCCTTGAGTTCAAGTCTTAGGATGGGCACACAAAATATAACAAGTGTAAGAATTTTACACAAAAGTGTGAGAAGTAAGTACTCAGTGGTTCAGGTGACCCAAATTGGTTACCCTCATTACCCTTGAAGTACATGATGAGAAGGTAAAAATACAATTTGTTTCTCCTGATCATTTTAAAACCAAAGGTCCCAAATTCCTTTTTCATACTGAAGGAACATGAGTGTTTAAATAAGTTTCCCTGTATAACCCTTAGCAAGTCAAACAAAGCCATAGCAAAAGATTACACATGATGAAACAATATAAAGGACTTGGTTAAGATTTCATAAAGTCGTCTGTACTGTGGAAGGAGAGCACTCTCAATCATTGATAAGAATGTAAATCAAAGTGGCTGGAGGTGTGGTTCAAGTGGTAGAATGCCTGCCTAGCAAACTCAAGACCCTGAGTTCAAATCCCAGTACATAAACTGCTTTGTTAAATGGCAAACAAAATTTCCATACATATAATACAAAATTAAGAAAAGTAAGGGGCAGGGTGGGTTGGAAATGGTTGGAAGGAAATGTTGAAAGGGTACCATAGATTGAGATGCAGTATTCATAAGCTACTTTGTTGAATGGCAACTCCTTTGTACAGCTACATAAAGATAATGAAAATACTTAATTAAAAAGAATGTAGGGGCTGGGGATATAGCCTAGTGGCAAGAGTGCCTGCCTCGGATACACGAGGCCCTAGGTTCGATTCCCCAGCACCACATATACAGAAAACGGCCAGAAGCGGCGCTGTGGCTCAAGTGGCAGAGTGCTAGCCTTGAGCGGGAAGAAGCCAGGGACAGTGCTCAGGCCCTGAGTCCAAGGCCCAGGACTGGCCAAAAAAAAAAAAAAAAAAAAAAAAAAAGAATGTAAATGAAATACAACTTTTCTTAGTGGCAATTTGTCAATATCTACCAAAAGGCATACTGTTTGTCCTGGGAAGTCTTCTTCAGGAAATTAATCCTACAGATGTTCTTTATTCATGTGTTAATATCATGCACAAATTATTTATTGAAGCATTATTTATGTTAGCAAGAACAGGGGAAAATTGAACTTCCACCCAAGATAGGCTGCTTTAATAAATTGTACTACATTCAGGAAATAGAATCCCTTGCAACCTTTTAAAAAGTGAGTGAGAAAGGTCACTGCTCTCCAAGTCATATTAAGTGAAATTATCTCCAATTTAAAGTAAGCTCCAAAGAAATTTACTGTTTATTGTGTGTGTATTTATACAAGCATATAAAAATGAAAAGATATGGAATGATACACACCCAACACCAAGGAGGTGTTTTGCTTTAGGTATACATGGGGTGAACACTTGGTTTTTGTTTTATAGTGCTTATTTCGACATTTTTATAATTGCAAAAATCAAACACATATGCAGCTCTTAAATGTTGGAACTTGGAGCATTGAGGTTTTTTTTTCTAGTTCATCCATAAATATACAAGAGATTCAGCTCCATTAACTCGCCCTTGAGTCATATTTGCTTGAGTCTTTCTGATGAAGTGTAGACCCCGCCATAGAAGGACTCACAATGGAAGTCTTGTTATTTTGGTATTCTCAGCCCCATGGATCCTAGGCATTGTTTAGACAAGAGCCCTAGAGATTCTAGACATGTTTATGTCATCCCAGCAGACCCAGCCATGTAGACTTGGCCTCACAGAACTCATCCCCATGGGACCCACAGGCCCTGCTCACTTAAACTCTGGTTCCACAACCCTCAGCAGTGAAGATACTTCATGCACGTGCATACACAGGGCCAAACCCTAGTGGCATAGAATACCAAAATTCTCAAAACCAGATGAGCTTCCCAAGAGGTTAAGATTATGAAAAGAAAAGCAATGACAATAACTGTATAACTGGTTCAAAGGCACAACTCACACTTTTTTCTTGGCCTTGGGACTTGAACTTGGGGCCTGGGCACTGTTCCTGAGTTCTTTTGCAAAAGGGTAACACTCTACCATTTTGAGCCACAGCTCCACTTCTGGTTTTCTGGTGGTTAAATGGAGATAAGAGTCTCCTGGACTTTCCTGCGCTGGCTGGCTTTGAACTCCTATTTTCAGATCACAGTCTTCTGAGTAGCTAGGATTATAGGCGTGAGTCACTGGCACCCAGCCAACTCACAATTTTGAATTGTGTATTCTGTAACTTACAGAAAAGAACCTGGGATTTAGAATCAGAAGTACTGTATTGAAAACCTAGCTACATTATAGACTATGACTTAGATAAATCAATCACCACTGATAGACAACTAACAACCCCATACTATTATCACAAAGCTACTTAGAAAATAAAAATGAGTTAACATATGTGAAAGCATGTTGAAATCTCTAAAATGCTTTGCAGATTGTATTACCATTACATTTCAGCACCGAGAATGGCAAAGATAGTTAAATTAGCTTCGCCTATGTTATCACAAAGGACATGCCCTCCATTTGCTCAGAGACTCTCATGGCAACATTTTTAAAAGAATACAACTTTAAGAAAGTCTCTGGTTCAGAATTTGACATGATTTTCTGGGTGCTGATAGCTCACACCTGTAATCCTAGCCACTCAGGAGACAGAGATGTGAGGATTGCGATTCAAAGCCAGCCCAGGCAGGCAAGTCCATGAGACTCTTAACTCCAGTAAACTACTCTGAAAAAGCTGGAAGTAGTGCTGTAGCTTAAGTAGTAGAGTACAAGCCTTGAGCAAAAGAAGCTCAGATACAGTGCCCAGGCCCAACGTTCAAGCCCCAGGAATGGCAAAAAAAAAAAAAAGGGAATTTGACACGATTCATTTCTATGACTGCATAGGAAACTAGTAGCAATGATCACTTTACAATAATACTGGAAAACTCTTGGCAATAGGGAAATAACAGACATTTATCACTGAACATGATGATTTTTTGAATTCTTAAAAATGAATGGATGAAGAACATAAGCACTATTTTTTTTTTATTTCAGTTATCTACCTCATACTCTACCATGCCATCTTTGTGTTCTTTGCCTGGACCTACTGGAAGTCTATCTTTACACTCCCACAGCAGCCCAACCAGAAGGTAAGACTATTGCTTACTTCACAAAGGCTAAGAACAGAGAAAAGGTGAGACGCCAGTAAATTAAGGAGAGGACAAAAAGAGGAACAAGTAACCTTCCATTACAAAAGAACATCAAAGTGATCTTTTGTTTTTTCCTTGAGGTCTTACTATGTTGCTCAGGCTGGCTTCAAACTCTGAGGCTCAACTGATTCTCCCACCTCAATCTTCCCAAGTAGATGTGACCATAGTCACCATCAGGCCTGACACAGGATATATAAAGGTGATAAAAGTGTCTATTTCATCACAATGAAAATAGACTGAAGATATAAATCTAAGACCTAAACCTACAAAATTTTTAGAATGAAACTTAGGAGGAAATCTTCATGACCTTAGACTTGGCAGTGAATTCTTACCTATGCTATAACAGAGGCACAGGCAACAAAAGGAAACACTAAATAACTCTGACACTACCAAAATTAGTTTCTTTTAAACATCAAACAACACTATCAACTGCTGGGTGTCACCGGCACAAGCCTGTCATCCTAGCTACTTAGGAGGCTAATGCCTGGACGCTCAAGGTTTGAAGTCAAACCAGGAAGAAAAGTATTCAAGACTCCATCTTCAGAATAACCAGCAAAAAGCCAGCCAGGAGGCATAGCTCTAGTGGTAGAATGCCAGGTGAGCAAGCAAGCTGAGCAAGTATAAGGTCCTGAATACTAGCAAAAAAAAAACCTCACACAAAACCCCTGCCAAAACAAATATACTATCAAGGTGAAAAGACCATTGAAAGAATAGGAGGAAATATTTGCAGTGACTACATCTGATGTGTCAGGTGTTCAAATGTGGAAAGACTTCTTACAGCTTAACAACCCAAAGAAACCAATTTAAAAACAGGGAAAAGACTTGAATAGACGTTTCTCCTCTAAAGAATACATACGTGTCCAATAGTACATGAAAAGTTGTTCATTAGTCATTTAAAGATATACAAATTAAGATTATGATGAGATAGGTGTTCACAACCACTAAGAAGGCCAAAATTGAGTGAATGAATGAAAGAAATCAGGAAAATTCTAAATAACATCACAGTAAGATCCTACTACATACTAACTAGAATTGTTAAAGTTAGAAAGATTGGCAGTATCAAATATTAAAAAAAAAAACCCTCCCAAGTGGAACTACAAAATAAAATTTTAAATTACCTGCTATTATCCAGCATATTAACACCAGTATTGTAAGGTAGTCATTATTTTTTTGTTTTACAAATGAAGCTTTAAAACGTGTCTAATTGGGCTGGGGATATGGCCTAGTGGCAAGAGTGCTTGCCTCGTATACACGAGGCCCTGAGTTCAATTCCCCAGCACCACATATACAGAAAATGGCCAGAAGTGGCGCTGTGGCTCAAGTGGCAGAGTGCTAGCCTTGAGCAAAAAGAAGCCAGGGACAGTGGTCAGGCCCTGAGTCCAAGCCCCAGGACTGGCCAAAAAAAAAAAGTGTCTAAGTAGCAGGAATGAGATTTAAATACAGGAATTCTGATCACAGACTTTTTCACTTTTGTCACTCTTTCACATTTGTATTTCAAATTTGTATTACTTTGGTAAATCATTGGCCTATCTCTGGCAAGATTAGAAAACCATAGCAGTTACACAGCAACAAACTAAATGCTAAATACTATGTTGAAAATGAACTATACAGTTTATGGATGAAAACAGGAGGGAAAAACTGGGAGAGAGCAAGGAAAGGGGTAACATTGTTTAAAAAGAATTGTACTCATTACCTGACTTATGTAACTGTAACCCCTCGGTACATCACCTTTACAATAACAATAAACAAATTTGAAAAAAAGTTTTAGTTACTCAAAGGAATTTCAATTCACCATGTCAGTTTGTGAGTATAATGCATCACAATTGATGTCACCCCTTCCATCATTCTCCCCCATCTCTCCCAACCCCACCCATCCTCTCAAGTTACCTGGTTCCATTTTTGCATGTGTACATTGAGTATTATGATTGTATTCTCTCACCCCTTCCTTCCTCCTTCATCTGACCTTCCTTTTCTTGACCTGAATCTTCTACTGACAGCACATATTCCGGCTTTCTGGTATTTATTTTGTTAAATTGGAAGTTAGTTGTTCAAAGGTCTCATTTAGGTAGTTGTTTTCAGTCATTTCTGTGAATCTTGGTGGCAGTTTATATTCTCTTGGCTCAACATCTAGCAATTTACCCATTTCTTCTTGATTTTCTGCTTCCAGTTCCACTTGTCCTATACAGACAAGGAGCGCTATGAAAATGAAGAAAGACCAGAGGTCCAGAAGCAAATGCTCATTGATATGGCCAAGAAGCTCCCAGTGTACACAAGAACCGGAAGTGGAGGTCAGTTTCTCCAAAGTCATCTAGAGAAAGCAGCTCAACAAAGATCTCAGAAAGACTTAAACCATCTATCTTGTCAGGCTGGCTTTATTTTTGTCCAGTCTTCTGCAATCTACTATACACTTTTTCCCTCAATATTTTATTAAAAATTTTCAAACACATAAAAGTTGAAGAGAACTATAAATAACTGATGCCCACACTGAGTTCTACTGCTCACATTTCAGCATATTTTTTGTTGTCTATCTGTTCATATATCCATCCTTCTACCCATCTTTCCTCAAGTCATCATATTTTCCTGATACATTTAAAAGCAAATAGCAGACGTCAGTACATATCCACTGAAATATCTTTCATTTGGGGGGGATAAGATTTGCATTCAAAACATAGACAAATTTCAAATGCACAACTCAGTGTTTTGTTTTTTTAAATGAATATGTGTAACCAAATACACTCTGTAACCCCTGTAAACATTATCATTACCCCACAAATTTCCACCATACCCCTTCCCAATAAATCCTTATAAGCATAGACAACCACTGTTTTGATTAGCTTTCCACTGTAGGATAGTTTAATCTGTTCTATTATGTTCTTTGACTGGCTTCTTATTTTCAGTATAATGTTGGTGAGATTTATTCAGATTGTTGTATGTTAATTGCTTGTGTTGATGACTAGTATTACATCTTACCAATGTATCAAGACTGGATCAGTTCACAGGGAAATAGACATTTGGGTTGTTTCCAGTGCTTAACTAATGTAAGACAATTTGCTATAAACATCCTTGTACAAGTATTTAAACAAAGATATGCTTTTATTTTTCTCAGGAAAATACCCAGAACAGAATTTTACCTTTAGAATTTATCTTCATGACTAAAATAGTGTTTCCACAACCAGTGCTCCACCATATAAATCTGAAATGCAAGGCTGTTCTGTGAGGTCATCCTAATATTCCAAATAATCCAGAAGTTTGTGTTTTAAGGCTCTGGAAAGTATACTGTCAGACACTAAGGTTCCATTATTGTAACAAATATTTATTAAGATTTTATTATCAAATGTTTTTATAAATATCACAAATAATTAGTAAATAATATAATACAATTAATAATGCTATACAATAAATATGATTATTTGTTATATTTAGTATACTATTCATAGATAAATAGAAATACTGTTACTTATTATTAAATATTATATTTTAGTATTAAATATTTTGTAATTAAATATTATGATGATGTCAAATGACAAGTGGAGGCTTTTTAATATGGTATAGGTATTAGACCATATTAAGAACTTATTATTACAGCAGTGCTATCACAGCAACTATGAAAAATACAACATGAATAAGTCTCAAGGAGAAATTTTTAAAGTCTTTATTTACACTGTAATGTTTGTGGTTGGAAGTGACACAATGTCTGAGATACACTTTAAATATTCAAATAAAAAGCCAAAGGAAAAAAATAGATGAAATAAAAAAATGGCAATATTGACAGTTAATGATGCATGGGTTTATGTACTATTACCTCTACTTTTAGTGGATGCTTGAAAACGTGCCTAAAACTATTTTAAGTGATTAATGAAATTGAGGCATTCTGAGCATTGAGAATACAGAATTTAATAGAAATACTCATATGTTATTTAATTTCAGGCAATAGTAAACAAAATAATGTGATAGAGCAGAGGCTATGAGCTAGCAAATTTGACTTAGAAATATTTTTTGTTAAATGTCTAATGTGTGTCTTTTTATTGACATTATTTCATGTCATATATATTGTATGGCATAATATTCAAGACAGATATACAGTGTGTAATATCAAATCAAGGAAATTAGCATTTCTACCTCTTTAAACATTTATCACTTTTTGTGCTAGGTACCTTCTTCCTTACTGATAGTTCTTTATAAAATATATAAGTTGTTAGAATGAATGTTCACCGGACTGTATTGTAGAACATCAGAATTTTTCCCTCTGAAATGACTGAATTTAGCTACCTGACTTTCAGTGACCATTGTTTTCCTTATTTCTATGAAATTGACCTTCTCAAAATTCTTTGTCATTTAAGCAAAAACATGAAGCAATTGCCCTTCTGTGTCTATCATAAATATCATATATACCCTTAACATAATGACCTCTATTTCCATCCATGTTGCCACAAACTATGGGATTTCACTCTTTTTATGGCTCAACAACAGTCTAGGGTTTTTGTCCAGGTTTTTGTTATCAGTTCTTTAATCCGTGTGTACCTGGGCTGATTCCATAGCTTGGTTATAAGCAGTGATGCTATAAGCATAGGCTTGTAGATATCTTGATTATATGCTGACTTACACTCTTGTTTATATACCCAAGAATTGATCATGTGGTAATTATATATATATTTTTTTATTTTTTATTTTTTATTAATTGAACATAAATTTTTTTTTTACAAGGTGTTGTGCAAAGAGGGTGCAGTTACATAATAGGGCAGTGTGTACATTTCTTGTGATATCTTACAACCTGTTTTTCCATCCCTTGTCTAGGTCAGGTAGACCCATATGCAATATACAATGTATCAAGCACATATACAGTGTTCACAGACTTGGTCTCTACTGTCTCTCCATCTCCCTTTGTTAACAGTCATATATCAGGGAGATCATGCCCCTTTGTTTTCTGTGTTCTAGGCTTGTCTCACTCAACATTATTTGTTCGAGTTCTGACCATTTCCCTGCGAATAATAATATTTCACCATTCCTAATCGCTATGTAGTATTCCATTGTGTATAAGTACCATATTTTTTGGATCCATTCGTCTGTGGAGGGGCATCTGGGTTGTTTCCAAATTTTGGCTATTGTGAATTGTGCCGCGATAAACATGGAAGTACAAATGTCCTTTTGATATCTTGGGTTTTGCTGTTTAGGATAGATGCCTAGGAGTGGTATGGCTGGGTCATAGGGTAGGACTATATTGAGCTTTTTGAGAAACCTCCATACTGTTCTCCAAAGTGGTTGTACTAATTTGCACTCCCACCAACAATGGAGAAGGGTTCCTCTTTCCCCACAGCCCCACCAGCATTTGTTGTTTCCTGAGTTCAGAGTATAGGCCATTCTAACTGGGGTGAGGTGGTATCTCAGGGTTGTTTTTATTTGCATTTCCATTACTAGCAGGGATGTTGAGCATTTCCTCATGTGTTTCTTTGCCATTTTTATATCTTCTCTTGTGAAGTCTCTCTTTAGCTCTTTTGCCCATTTCCTAATAGGTTTATTGGGCTTGGAGGGGCTTAGTTTTTTGAGTTCTCTGTAGATGACCGATATCAGGCCTTTGTCTGTTGCTGTGCTGGTAAATATCCTTTCCCATATCGTTGGCTGTCTTTCTTTTTTTTTTTTTATGTGTTTTACTTTTTTTTTTTTTATTAATTGGACATAAATTTTTTTACAAGGTGTTGTGCAAAGAGGGTGCAGTTACATAGTAGGGCAGTGTGTACATTTCTTATGATATCTTACAACCTGTTTTTCTATCCCTTGTCTAGGTCAGGTTGACATATATGCAATATACAATGTATCAAGAACATATACAGTATTCACAGACTTGGTCTCTACTGTCTCTCCGTCTCCCTTTGTTAACAGTCATATATCAGGGAGATCATGCCCCTTTGTTTTCTGTGTTCTAGGCTTGTCTCACTCAACATTATTTGTTCGAGATCCGACCATTTCCCTGCAAATAACAATATTTCACCATTCCTAATCGCTATGTAGTATTCCATTGTGTATAAGTACCATATTTTTTGGATCCATTCGTCTGTGGAGGGGCATCTGGGTTGTTTCCATATTTTAGCTATTGTGAATTGTGCCGCGATAAACATGGTAGTACAAATGCCTTTTTGATATCTTGGATTTTGCTGTTTAGGATAGATGCCTAGGAGTGGTATGGCTGGGTCATAGGGTAGGTTTATATTGAGCTTTTTGAGAAACCTCCATACTGTTCTCCAAAGTGGTTGTACTAATTTGCACTCCCACCAACAATGGAGAAGGGTTCCTCTTTCCCCACAGCCCCTCCAGCATTTGTTGTTTCCTGAGTTCAGAGTATAGGCCATTCTAACTGGGGTGAGGTGGTATCTCAGGGTTGTTTTTATTTGCATTTCCTTTACTAGCAGGGATGTTGAGCATTTCCTCATATGTTTCTTTGCCATTTTTATATCTTCTCTTGTGAAGTCTCTCTTTAGCTCTTTTGCCCATTTCCTAATAGGTTTATTGGGCTTGGAGGGGCTTAGTTTTTTGAGTTCTCTGTAGATGACCGATATCAGGCCTTTGTCTGTTGCTGTGCTGGTAAATATCCTTTCCCATATCGTTGGCTGTCTTTCTATTTTGGTGGCTATGTCCTTAGCTGTGCAGAAACTTTTTAATTTGTAGTAGTCCCATTTGTCGAGTCTTTCTCCTATTTGTTGTGCCCCTGGGACTCTATTCAGGAAGTTCCTTCCTGTGCCTATAAGTTCTAGTGTCTTTCCTACTCTGTCCTTCAGTAGTTTCAAGGATTCAGGTCTGATGTTGAGGTCCTTGATCCATTTTGAGTTGATCTTGGTGCATGGTGATAGGCTTGGGTCTACTTTGAGTTTTCTGCATATGGCTGCCCAGTTCTCCCAGCACCAGTAGTTGAAGAGGCTATGTTTATTCCATTGTATATCTTTAGCTCCTTTGTCGAATATCAGTTGGCTGTAAGAGTGCGGTTTTATTTCTGGGTCTTCAATTCTAATCCACTGGTCTTCCAATCTGTTTTTATACCAATACCATGCTGTTTTTGTTATGATGGCCTTGTAGTAGAGCTTGAAGTCTGGTATGGTGATACCTCCTGCACTATGTTTTTTGCCTAGAATTGCTTTGGCTATTCTAGGTTTTTTGCTGTTCCATATGAATTTATGGATTGTTTTCTCTATTTCAGTGAAGAATGTGGCTGGGATTTTGATAGGTATTGCATTGAATTTGTATACCAATTTGGGCAATATGGCCATTTTCACTATATTGATTCTGCCTACCCATGAGCATGGGAGGTCTTTCCATCTCCTTGTGTCTTCTTTGATTTCCCTTATTAGATTTTTGTAGTTTTCATTGAATAGGTCCGTCACGTCCTTGGTTAAGTTGATCCCTAGGTACTTTATTCTTTTTTTGGCTACTGTAAATGGAATTGTTTCCATAATTTCCTTTTCTGTTTGTCTATTGCTGGTGTACAGGAAAGCTGCTGACATTTGTGGATTAATTTTGTATCCTGCTACTTTGCCAAATTGGTTTATTAGATGTAGGAGTTTGGGTACTGAGTTTTTTGGGTCCTTGAGATATAAGATCATGTCGTCTGCGAACAGGGATAACTTGATTTCTTCCTTGCCGACGTGGATCCCTTTGATGTCCTCCTCTTGCCTTATTGCTATGGCTAGGGATTCCAGCACTATGTTGAACAGAATTGGGGAGAGTGGGCATCCTTGTCTTGTTCCTGTGTTTAGGGGGAATGATTTAAGTTTCTCTCCATTTAATATGATCTTAGCAGTTGGTCTGTTGTATATGGCTTTTATTGTTTTGAGGAATGTTCCATCTATTCCTGTTCTCTCCAAAGCTTTTAATAGGTATGGATGTTGTATTTTGTCGAAGGCTTTTTGGGCATCGACTGAGATAACAATGTGATTCTTGATTTTAGTTCTGTTTATGTGGTGAATTACATTGATTGATTTACGGATGTTGAACCATCCTTGTGACTGAGGGATGAAGCCTACTTGGTCATGATGTATGATTTTCTTGATCAGTTTCTGGATCCTGTTAGCTAATATTTTATTGAGGAGCTTTGCATCTGTGTTCATTAGTGATATTGGTCTGTAGTTCTCTTTTTTTGTTGGATCTTTGCCTGGTTTGGGGATGAGTATGATATTAGCTTCGTAGAATGAGTTTGGGATTTCTCCCTCCGTTTCTATTTCGCGGAAGAGTTTGAGGAGTATTGGAATTAGCTCCTCACTAAAGGTTTTGTAGAATTCGTTGGTGAATCCATCTGGGCCTGGGCTTTTCTTAGTAGGGAGGTTCTTGATTACCTCTTGTATCTCACCGTAAGTTATTGGTTTATTTAGTTGATTTATTTCTTCTTGGTTCAGTTTGGGCAGTTTGTACTTCTGTAAGAATTGATCCATTTCTGTAAAATTATTGTTTTTTGCTGAGTAGAGGTTTTGGAAATAGCTCCTTATGATTGTTTGAATATCGTGTGTACTTGTTGTTATTTTTTTCTGTGGAGTCCCTGATTTTATGAATATGAGTCTCTTCTCTTCTTTTTTTTGTGAGTCTTGCAAGGGGTCTGTCAATTTTGTTTATTTTCTCAAAGAACCAGCTTTTAGTCTTATTTATTTGTTGAATGGTCTTTCTATTTTCAATCAGATTTATCTCTTCTTTAATCTTTGTGATCTCTCCCCTCCTAGTCGTTTTAGATTCTGTCATTTCTTGTTTCTCCAGTTGTTTTAGTTTCATCGTGAGGGTATTCACCTGCTCTGCTTCCATTCTTTTAATATGGGTGCTGAGTGCAATTATCTTGCCCCTCAGTACTGCCTTAGCTGTGTCCCATAGGTTTCTTTGTGATGTGTTTTCTTTGTCATTGTGGCTTATGAATTCGTTGATTTCATCTTTAATTTGATCTGTGGCCCAAGTGTTGGATAGCAGCGTGGGGTTTAGCCTCCAAGAGTGTGTATAGGCTCTGTGGTATCCTTTGTTGTTGAGGGTTACCTTTAATCCACTGTGATCAGATATAATACATCGGATGATGTCAATACTTTTGTATTTGCTGAGGTTCTTTGTGTGGGCTATGACGTGGTCTATTTTGGAATATGATCCATGGGCTGCTGAAAAGAAGGTGTATTGGGTCTCTGTAGGTTGGAAGGTTCTATATAGGTCTGTTAGATCCATTTGGGAAATGGTGTTATTTAGGTTCTCAGCTCCCTTACTAATCCTCTGGGTGTTGGATCTGTCTCTTGGAGAGAGAGGAGTATTAAAGTCACCCACTATGATTGTGTTTGCATCTATCTTGCTCTGTAATTCTGTGAGAATTTGCTTGACATATGTCGGGCCTCTTTTGTTCGGTCAGTATACACTTATCACCGTGATGTCTTGATTCTGGATTTTTCCTTGTATTAATATGTAGTGTCCTTCTTTGTCTTTTTGAGTGGACTTTAAAGAGAAGTCCAGCTTGTCTGAGATCAGAATGGCTACACCTGCCATTTTGGTGGGTGCATTTGCTTGGTAGATCTTGCTCCATCCTTTCATTCAAAGCCTGTTTTTGTCCCTTGCTGTAAGGTGGGTCTCTTGTAGACAGCAGATGTCAACTTTTTGTTTGCGGATCCATTCTGCCAGTCTGCTCCTCTTACTCGGGGAGTTTAAGCCATTTATATTTAAAGAGATCAAGGATAAGGGTGTTTTTTCTCCTTCCATTTTCTTGTTGGGCTGTTTTTTCCTGTTTTTTTTTTTTTTTTTTTTCTTGTCTTTAGTGAGCTGGTCTTTCTGCTGGACTTTGGCTATTGAAGTTTCTTTCTGATTCTGTCTGTGTGTCTTTTACGATCTCTGTTGGGTGGGCTTCCCCTCTTAATATTCGCTGTAGGGCTGGTTTTTTATTCACATACTCCTTTAGCTCCTCTTTGGTGTGGAAAGATCTGGTTCTCCCTTCTAATGTGAACTCCAGTTTCGCTGGATATTTGATCCGAGGTTGTAAATTGTTATTCTGAAGTACTTGGATGGTGTTCTTCCACTCACTTCGAGCTTGGTAAGTTTGTGTGGATAAGTCGGATGTTATTCGAATCCTCTTCCCATTGAAAAAAGTTTCCTTCTTCGCTTTGGCTGAATTCAGAATTTGCTCTTTAATCTTGAGGTCTGTAGTCTTGAATATTATGTGCCTTGGGGTGGTTTTCCTGGGGTAGGCCTGCCAGGTGTCCTATGGGCTTCGGTTACCTGGATGGGGTCCCCTGTGAGATTGGGGAAGTTTTCTGCAATAACTTTATTGAGAACATGATTAAGCCCTCTGCTCTGATATTCGGCTCCTTCTTCTATTCCAATTATGCGCAGATTATATCTCTTGTCTTTGTCCATTAGTTCCTGGATTAATCTTCCCTGAAGCTTCACCTTTTCTTGGAGTGTGGTCATTTTCTGGTTGTTGTCAGCTGCTTCATCGTCCAGGCGAGAGATTCTGGATTCCATATGGTCAACTCTTTGTGTTATGGTTTCAATTGTGCAGTTTATGGATGTCAGAGAGCTATTTATGGTTGTCATATCAGCTCTGATCGTGGAGATTTCTTCCTTTAAAGAGTTGTATTTTAAATCTATTTTTTCATGCATTTCAATTCTCAGGGTGTGGAGATTTTCTTTAAAGGCAGCTTGCATTGTATCCATTTTTGCTTCCATTTCTTTAAACGAGGCTTGCATTGTATCCATTTCTTTCTTGGCTTCCTGGGTGTCCTTCCAGATTTCCGCTCTAAACTCCTGGAATTGTTTTCTGATTTCATTTCTGACCCTTTCGATCATTCCTGTTAACATGGCCTCATTTGCTTTTTTATTCTCCATCTCCTCTTCAGTCGTGCTGCTTTTTGGAGCTGGCGAGTTGGCTTGTCCTTTGATGAACTGAGTTATGTTTCTTTGTGATTTGCGCATCTGGAGGTCTGTGTTGGTCTTCCCTCCCTTCTGTGTAGGCGTGTCTACGGCAGCAGGTGCTGTTGTTGTGGCCCCGCCCACCAGTGCAGGGCACGCCTACCAGAGCGGGCGCTTTCGCCGGGGCCCCGCCCTCCTGTGCACTGTGAGTCCCCTACAACAGGCACTTTAGCGGGGTCTGCCTCCCAGAGCGAGCCCTGGGTTGTTGGGTTGTGCTTGCGCCCTCCCGCGAGTCCGTTGGGGGGGGGAGGCAGTATGTGTGGGGCCCAGTGGGATCGACTGTCCGGGTGTGGCTTGGCACCCTCAGACCTCGCCTCCGCTGCGAGGAGGGGGAATGAGATCAGGCTCAGGTGACCCTGCTGGGCTGGTATTGCCCACCAGCGCCTGTGATTTTAGTTGTAAGAGTCCGCAAGGTCCAGGCGCCTCGGGTGGGGCTTGCCCTGCCGGCCGTCCCCCGGCCCCTGTTGGGAAGGGGACGGGGCCGGTTCTGCCATTTCAGGAACCTGTGGGGGCTTGGGGCTGTTCCGCCCTTCCCCTGCTAGACTGGCTTCCCAGCGCCTGATGGGAGCTTCCCGCCTGATTTGGGGGTTCTTTGTTCCCACGGGAGTGGGGAGGGGGAGGGAGGGAGATTTAGCTTCTTTGTCGGGCTTGGGTCTCCCGTTGGGGGAAGGGATTATGGGGGACTCACTTTTGCTGCTTTGTGTGTGTGTCCCGCGCAGCCGTTGGCCCTTCAGGGGTTGGCGAAGTGTTGTGGTGGCTTCCCCCGTTCCCTCTTTCTGCCGTGCTGGGTTCCCTTGTCCGAATCCGGTGTGGACCCGAACTTCTCGTCGCTGCCGGTGTGTGTCTTGGTCCGCACCCTGCCTTGTGTCCGTGGGGTCTCCCGCTATCTGGATTCTGCGCTCCTGGCAGCCTGTCTGCCGATCACCGGGTTCCCCTTTCCCAGCCTGACCCTGTTTGGGCCAGGGTCGGCTGGTGGGGGGAGGTGCCCCGGTGAATCTCCGGCTCCGTGTAGGTTTTCGGTTCTTCTTTTTTGCTCCTTTTTGTTTTCCTGCGTTTCTCCACTGCTTCTGGATGCAGGTTTTGCTGGGTTCTAGGTGGGGTGTTGGGTGTTGGAGTTCCCAGCTCGCTATTCAGTTGGTGCAAGTCGGGGTGCTTCCCTATTCTTTCGGCGCCATCTTTCTCCCTCTCTCTATATATTTTTGGCCAGTCCTGAGCCTTGGACTCAGGGCCTGAGCACTGTCCCTGGCTTCTTCCCGCTCAAGGCTAGCACTCTGCCACTTGAGCCACAGCGCCGCTTCTGGCCGTTTTCTGTATATGTGGTGCCGGGGAATCGAACCTAGGGCCTCGTGTATCCGAGGCAGGCACTCTTGCCACTAGGCTATATCCCCAGCCCTTGTTTTGTTTTGATAGCCCTGGGGCTTGAACTTGGGGCCTGGGCACTGTCCCTGAACTTCTTTTGCTCAAGGCTAGCACTCTACCACTTGAGCCACAGCTCCATTTCTGGCTTTTTGCTAATTTATTGGAGATAAGAGTATCATGGACATTTCTGCCTGGGCTGGCTTCGAACCATGATCTTAAGATCTCAGCCTCCTGAGTAGCTGGGTTTATAGGCATGTGCCACCAGCACCCAGTGGTAGTTATGTTTTTAGTTTCTTGCAAAATATCCATTCTGATTTCCATAGTAGCTGCACTAATTTACTTTCCCATCAGTAGTGTGAATGAATCACTTTCCCCCATATTCACACCAGCGTTTTGTTTGTTTTCTTGATTGCCATTCCGGCTGGAATGAGATAGAATAGAATCTAAGTATTGATTTGATTGTGTTCCCTTTATGGCCAAGAATGTTGAACATGAACATTTCTCCATGTATTTAACAGCCATTTGAGACATAACTGTTCAATTCACTTATCCATTTATTTATTAAAGTATATATTCTTTTGGTATTTAATTATATATTATATATATCTATATATATATATATAATCTTTATTACTGCCTCAATCCCATTGCCTGTTAAAAAAATCTCTGATTTATATTCTCTTGGCTCAGCATCTACCAATTTACCCATTTCTTCTTGATTTTCTTTTCTCTCTTTTCTTTTTTTTTAATTGATGCTGGGGCTTGAACTCAGGGCCTCAAATGCTCTCACTTGGCTTTTTCACTCAAGGCTGGCATTCTACCAGTTGAGCCACACCTCCACTTCCTCTTCTTGATTTTCCAGTATTAAAATACAGGTGTTGAGAGTATCCCTTAGTGACCCTTTGAATTTTATTGGCATTTCTTGATATCCCCTTTCTTATCTCTGATTTTGTTGAACTCTGCCTTCTCCTACTTTCTCTTGGTTAGTTTGACCAAAGTTTGTCTTGTTTCATTGATTCTTCATAGCATTCTCTTAGTTTCCATTTCAGTAAGATCTATCTCTGCCCCGATCGCTTATTGGTTTTGAGGTTGGCTTGTTCATATTTTCTAGGATTCTGAAGTGCATCATTGGATTATTTACTTGAGACCTGATTTTTTTAATGTATGTGCTCATAGCTATAGACTTCTATCTTAGCACTGTCTTTTCTGTGTCCCAAAGCTCTGGTAAGTAGTATTTTTCATTTTCATTTGATTCTAGGTCTTTAAAAAAAAGAACTCCTTGTATTTCTTTGATAACCCACTGAGCATTTAGCAGTGTATTAGTTCAGTCTCCATGTGTTTCAGTGTTTTCTGTAGTTTTCTTTGCTGTTAATTTCTAGTTTTTATTCCATAGTGGAATGATACCATACAGGAAGTTGTTCCAACTTCTTGTAATTGCAGTATGCCATAAAATATGATCTTTTAAATAGAAAGTTCATAGGCTTCTGAGAAGAATGTATATTCTGTGACTGTTGAATGGAATACCCTGGAGGTGCCTATAAGTCCGTTTTCCCTGTTGTATCATTTAAATCTGAGGCTCCTAGCTTGATTCTTTTGGCCTGGATTTTTTTGGTTAGAGTGGGATAGCAAAGTGACGTACTATCTTTTTGTCATATTTCTTATGTTTCTGCTTTGGGATTTTTAATCAACCATTGTCTTTTACTTGAAATGTTCTTAATACTTAGGCAGGACAGCAGAGTGTTACAAATGTGGTGCTGTTGCTCACCACTGGACTAGGAATATAGCCCAGTAGCCAGACATGCTATTTGGGACTGTCACTTACTATTCATATAAAGACAAATTTGCTTCAGTCTTTTGTGGTTCCTGGTGTTCAGGTTGCTGCTATCTGTGAGCTAAGGGTGGGACAGGTCAGGGGTTAGTCATTTAATTTTGTCTGGCCTTGAACTCATGGCCTGGGTGCTGTTCCTGAGCTTTTTGACTCAAGGCTTGTACCCCACTATGTTCTCGAGGATCAGTTGTCTGCTTCTAGACTGCTTTTAAGTTTACAAGCTTCCCTTTCTTTTCAGTAAGAGATGTTGCTAGCTGCAAGAAGCTTTACATTGTGGGCTGAGCAGGTTGTGATTTGCATCTCAGTTTTTGATCCTAGGAGTATCCCTCAAATGTGTAAGAAAGTGTGGAGGGGGAGCAAAGAGAGCTCTGACTTTTACAGTGGCAGGGGAGAACTGGAGGTAGAAGGGGGGACTCAGACATTTCTGCCTGCTGACCTCTGTGATTCCAAACCCTGGCCCACCTACTCACCTCCCTGCAGGAGGGAGGTGGCTGGGGAAAATCATCCTTGGCTCAGAACTCTAGGTCTCTTACCTAGAAGCAAACAACAAGGAGGCAAGAGGCAGCTCCTAGTCTCGTCTCTATGCTTTTAGATGAGACTGGGGAAATCCTATGAGTCACAGGACTCAGGTTCAGAGCTCTCCAATCAACATACATTCATAGCCAGGAGATACAATGCTTGATCTCTGAGCCCTCTTCTAGCCATGGGATTGATGCTGTGTGTTGGTGGGAATCACACTTTACCAGGGAAGATGAGGCCACTAGCTACAGTGCCCAAGCTCTCTGCTACTATGTCAGACTTTCTCCATCACTATCACAACCTCTTATGGCCAACCCACACCCAGTTACTGTGACAGACACTGTGAACCATGATTGTTTCTCTTTTTTCTTTTTCTTTTTTTTGCCAGTCCTGGGCCTTGGACTCAGGGCCTGAGCACTGTCTGTCCCTGGCTTCTTTTGCTCAAGGCTAGCACTCTGCCACTTGAGCCAAAGCACCACTTCTGGCTGTTTTCTATATATGTGGTGCTGGGGAATCGAACCCTGGGCCTCATGTATACAAGGCAAGCACTCTTGCCACTAGGCCATATTCCCAGCCCCTGTTTCTCGTTTTCATATCCCACAGTAGCTCAGTATAAAGGAAGAAGTCCCCTCTCAAGATGGTGCCTTGCTATAGTTTTCCCAAGCTAAGGGGAGTGGTGAAAAGTCTTTGTCTTCTTGTAGGCTAGCTTGCCATACAGGAGCAGTCACTGTCACACCTGATCCTCACCCCGAGTTTAATATTTACTGGAACTACAGGCTTCTCTCCAATGTAGAATTGCTAATTCTCTTGCCAGGAGCATCTGGTTTACCTTTTGGCTATGTCTTCAGCTTCCCTTTCACCTTGGGGAACTGGGGTTGGAGCTGCAACTGTTTTCTAATTTTCCCTGTCATCTTTCTATTTCTCCATGACTTTTAGCTGTCCATCACCTCTTTTATGATTCCTGATGCTTTGTCTCTCTCTTCAGAATATAGTCTGCTTTTGTTAATGTGACTTTCCTCATTTGTGGAGTCAAACGGATGATACTTATAATCCACTGTTTCATCTTGTGTTCTCTACAAATGGTTATTCTAAGAACCACTGTCTTTACCAGAAGTTTTATTATTCACCTTACACATTGTAACTTCTGGAGACAGGAGATACATCCTTGTTTTCAGACAGAAAATTTAGAATAAAAATAAACTAATTTTTTCCTGAGATAACTCAAGCAATTGCTTCTAGTTTTAAAAAAAATACAACATCTTATGATCAGTTATCCACATATGAAACTTTTCCTCTTTCCTTCAACACCTCCTCACCCCACAGTACTTCTAAGACTCATCCAACAAGGGAAAAATATACCTACCTACTATAATTCTATGTGATTGCCTTTTGTTTGTCAGCTCGATATGAGTTCAACTATGTATAATCCTTGTATTATAAGCCATCCAGATAAATTAATAAAATGTCAGATCGTACATTGATCCCTAACAAACACTAACCATTTTATTTCTCCTTTAGCTGTACGATTCTGTGACCGGTGCCATCTGATCAAGCCAGATCGCTGCCACCACTGTTCTGTCTGTGCCATGTAAGTGACAGCTATATTTTCCCTAGGCTGAGCTTGGCCACTGATGGTTGCCTAGACAACAAAATGACTGATCCTAACATGTAACTATGCCCAGATAAGAGCATTTCTTTTCCATCCTAATGAGCACATGCCAAACACCCTCACTGGGATGATGAGGATTCAAGCTATTCTAAAGATAGAAAGACAACTAAAATCACATTTTAAAAATAACATTTTTATTTTAGAACAGTTTTATGTATATAGATTTATTGTGAAGATAGTTCTCATCTATCCTAGACTTACTTTTCCCTATTATTAACATATTCCATTGCTATTATATGCTTGTTAACAATTAAACCAATATTGGTATATTATTTTCAACTGAGAAATCTATATTTAAATATCCCTAGGGGCATAGTCAAAGTAGTAGAGTACCAGCCTAACAAGTTCAAGGCTCTGGGTTCAAATTCCAGTACCCCTAAAACAACAATAACACCCCCCTAAATATCCTCAATTTCCTTCAGTGTCCTTTATCTGTCTAGGATTCCATCCAAAATACAGATGACCTTGACAGTTTTCAGGACTAAAGGTTAAAGTGTTTCATAGAATTTTCCTAAATAGAAATTTGTGTGATCATTTCTCATGATCATTAGACTGGGGTAATGTGATTATGAAAAGAAAGCCACAGATATAAAGCACCCATTCCCATTTAATCAAATCAAGGGTATTGATAAACATGAGTTTTCACTGCAGTAGTAATCTTGATCATCTGGCTGAGCTATTGCTTGTCAGGTTTTTGCACTGTAAAATTATTCCACCTTTTCCTTTCTATGCTATGCCCCTTAGAATGAAGTCATTATTCACAGCTTACATTGAAGGAATGGGGAGTTATATTCCCTCTCCTTGAAAGTGGAATATCTGCATAAATTGTTTGAAATTCTTCTGAACTAGATGTGTGTCCCTTCTGTCCCATTTATTTATTTATTTATTTATAGCAGTATAAAGCCATAGATATTCATTTTCTGTTATGACCCAATACTACCTTATTTATTTTGTGGCTCTGGTTGTACCAGCTTTATTTTTTTCCTTTTTGTGCTAGTACTAAAGCTTGAACTGAGGGCTCAGAGCTCTTGCTTGGTATTTTTTTGCTCAAGTCTGGTGCTCAACCTCCTAAGCCACATCTCCACTCCTGAGCCACAGCGCCGCTTTCGTTTTTCTGGTGGTTAATTGGAGATAAAGTCTCATGGGCTTTTCTGCCCTGGCTGACCTTGAACCATGGCCCTCAGATCTCAGCCTCCTAAGTACCTAAGTACAGCTATGAGCCACCAACACCTGACTATTCCTGCTTTTTAAATGTGTAATCTTTATAGAAGCCTTTCTTCCTGAGTAGGAGTTGCAGCTATATTTTTCTTCCCTTTAATTCAAACTCAGGCTGTAGGATATGTTTTTTTTTTCCTGCACTTTTATTAAACTGAGTACTGAACAAAAGTAGAGATGACATCTTGGACCTTTTCTCTGTAGTAATACCCTGGAATTCCTTATTCTTCTTAAATGGTGGACATCCAGCCATATAACTCGCTGCTACCATAACCCTAAAATGTGTCATGATTGGCTCATCCTAAGAGTAACAGAGGATATGGTAGTTTTGGAGTTGCTATAGTAGAACTCTGTAAAAGGAGATACTGAAACTATGTAAAAATATTGGTGAACCCTTTGTGAGGTCCACCCCCAGAGGGCTCTATGAAGATGCTCCCCGCCTGTTTAAGTCTCCACCCAGTTACCTGGGTAACCTGTATACCTGGAGGCAGTTACCTCCCTCTTTCCTGAGGTCACATCCTAATCCACTGGGCCACACCTCCCTGCCCCTGCCTTAGTTAAGGCTTGAGGGGGGGATGACTCTCTCTCTTGCCCACTGCAAGCCCCTGTAAGTGTTATTAAAATAGGCAGTTGGGCTGGGAATGTGGCCTAGTGGTAGAGTGCTTGCCTCACATATATGAAGCCCTGGGTTCAATTCTTCAGCACCACATATATAGAAAAGGCCAGAAGTGGCGCTGTGGCTCAAGTGGTAGAGTACTAGCCTTGAGCAAAATGAAGCCAAGGACAATGCTCATACCCTGAGTTCAAGCCCCAGATGGCAATAAAATAAAATAGGCAGCCGATGATGGAGAACACCACGAGGTATTCAGGCAAAGAGAGCTTTATTTTGCCCAACTGTTGGCCTGTGGCCAAGTCCAAGGCACTAGCGGTGAGCAAGAGTCACCCCTCCCCAACAATGCCTTATCTAGGGCAGGGGCGGGAAGGTGGGGTAGATTAGGATGGGACCTAAGGGAACCATGAGGTAACTGCTTCCAGGTATGCTTGTTACCTAGGTAACTGGGCAGAGACTTAAACAGGTGTGGGGGGGGGCACCTGCCTGTAGCCCTCTGGGGGAGGACCTTACACCCCTTGAGTGCAATTTTGAGGTATTGCTTTGTGTCCATAGCCTCACTTACCACACTGTATTTTGTCCCCTTTGTAGGTGTGTTTTAAAAATGGACCATCACTGCCCTTGGTATGTCCCTTTGATTCATTTCTCTCCTCTAAAAGGGTCAAAGTTGCTCAACAGGCCCACTTTTCTAAGCAGAGTTGCAACACATCTATTTCTGCCACCATAATTCACTGGGCTTTGTATCTGTCTGGGGGACAGGGGAGGGGTAACATTTTAAAGCTAGAACAAATAGACCACCTAAGGTATGCTAGTGAATTTCTGAGGTCATGAAACTAATGGTTTCCTGTCCATTAGCTTTAGCAATTGAGCATGGTAATGATATCCAGCATAACTATTTCTTCTGTTCGACATTACACAATTCAATTTTGTTTCTGGCTGGCTTGGTTCTGAAATATTCTCCATTGCAATTCTACAATTTTGTTGTATCAGACCTCGAGACCTCGTGCAAAATCAACCAATTCCAAAGAGAACATGCTACAACTATACAAACTTTAGCTGTAAGTTCTTAGCAACTCAGAGCCAAGATTTCTTGGGTGAGTCAGGGACAAACTGGTGTTTGTGCTTATAAATAAAAGGAAAAACAAGTGAGATGTAAACTTGTTCTTCCAGTCTGTTCCTATTAAAGGACTTCTATCTTTGTTGGGTTTCTGCTTGACACATAATGAAACACCAAGAGTACTTTGCTTCCATCATGGAGTATATTATGTATCCGATTATTCTTAATTAGTACATTCTGATTTCAAATTTGTTTTTCTTTTTCTTTAGGGTTAATAACTGTATTGGATTTTCCAACTACAAATTCTTCCTTCAGTTTTTAGCGTATTCTGTTCTCTACTGCCTGTACATTGCTACAACAGTCTTCAGCTATTTCATCAAATACTGGAGAGTAAGTTACTTTTTTTTATCCTGAAGGGTCCTCCCCTAGAGCAAAGGTGCACCGGCAATGTGTAATGCTATTCACCTGATAGCTGTTATGCCAAGTCGCGAAACCACCACCAAGAAGGCCACCGAGACTCAGACATTCCGAAATGCAATAGCAAGGCAAGACTTTATTCAAGCAGGGCCGTGGCCCGGGCCTTGTCCTACCCACCGACACAGCGGAGGTTAGGAGGCAGCTCCCAGCTGCGATTACACAGAGCTTATAAAGGCAAAAGACAAAGTTACAGCAATCAGGTGTTTAAGCAAGCAAGATTAGGACACAGGTACAAATCTGATTGGCTCAGGGCTCGAGGCATTCTGGGGGCAGTCAGAGTTAAGCATTCCCAGGTGATTAGAGTTCTTGACCAGCTGGGCCCTAATAAGCTTGCCCTGGGTTTGCTCAGACAACAAAACAGGGGCTGCCTGAAAATGGGGTTTACTTTTAACTCTTCATTCCCCCCTTCATTCCCCCCTTCTGATAGGTAACTCGAGAACCAATCATGGTTCTCCTTGCTTATTAGTTTGATTCTGACTGAGAATCGGTAGGGATAGATTGGTATTGTGCCTGCAATACCATAAGTTGTGGTGGCGCTTTACTCAGTTGGTAGCGGGTGTGGCTCAGGAGGAGGTCCAGTCTCATAAAGGGCCTTTAGCTTGAGCCAGATCTCTTGGTGGACTTGCTATAGGGCTCTGAGGGGGCGATAAGCTCATAACAAATGTGATTACAAGTTAGGAATAACATTTAGATGACATCACACAAGTCCCTTAGCCCTGCAGATACAGGTACAGATAAACGTAGTTTTACACCAAAGCCCCAATTCTACCCTATTTATATTAATCTAAAGGAAACATTTTTGTTTCCTCGATCTAAAGTCTTTCCTTATACAGTTTTATAATCTGTGTCTTATAAAATTTAACATATCCCCACTCACACCATCTTCTACTTCCTAACACCATCAGTGACTTACTGCAACATTCTGTGACAATTTACTTTTTAAATCCCTTTCTTATCCAGAGGAAACCATTTCTCTATCCCTTTCTCCAAGGCTTTCTATACTAACCTTCCTCTTTATTTTTTTTCAAATTTTTATTATCAAACTGATGTACAGAGAGGTTACAGTTTCATACGTTAGGCATTGGATACATTTCTTGTACGGTTTGTTACCTTGTCCCTCATACCCCCCTCCCTCCCCGCCTTTTCCCTCCCCCTCCGGAGGTGTTCAGTTCACTTACACCAAACAGTTTTGCAAGTATTGCTTTTGTAGTTGTTTCTCTTTTTTTACCCTGTGTCTCTCAAATTTGGTATTCACTTTGAATTTCCTACTTCCAATACCAGTAAACACGATTTCCAATATACTCAGATAAGATTACAAAGATAGTGTAGGTACAACCACAGGAATGTGATACAAGAACATCATCAATAATAGAATCTACAGATACACATAGGACGTTGAAAGTAGTTACAACTGTGATATAACAATCGTTTCCATAACATGGAGTTCATTTCACTTAGCATCATCTTATGTGTTCATAAGGGTATAGCTATTGGGCCTTGTGATGCTCTGCTATGACTTGCCTAAACCTGTACTAATTATTCCCAATAAGGGAGACCATAGAGTCCATGTTTCTTTGGGTCTGCCTTACTTCACTTAGTATAACTTTTTCCAAGTCCTTCCATTTCCTTACAAATGGAACAATGTCATTCTTTCTGATAGAGGCATAAAATTCCATTGTGTATATGTACCACATTTTCCTGATCCATTCGTCTACTGAGGGGCATCTGGGTTGGTTCCAGCTTCTCGCTATGACAAATTGTGCTGCGATGAACATTGTTGTGCTGGTGGCATTACTGTGATTTTGTTTGTGGTCTTTTGGATAGATACCCAAAAGTGGGGCTGCTGGGTCATAGGGGAGTTCTATATTTAGGCTTCTGAGGAATCTCCATACTGCTTGCCAGAGTGGCTGAACCAGTTTACATTCCCACCAACAATGAAGTAGGGTTCCCTTTTGGCCACATCCCCTCCAACAATTGCTATTGTTAGTTTTCTTGATATATGACATTCTTACTGGGGTGAGATGGAATCTCAATGTTGTTTTGATTTGCATTTCTTTTATGGCCAGTGATATAGAGCATTTTTTCATATGTCTCTTGGCCATTCTCATTTCCTCATCAGAGAAGTTTCTTTGTAAGTCTTTAGCCCACTTGATGAGGTTGCTATTGGTTCTTTGCGGTTTTGTTTTGGAAGAAGGTAATTTTTTTAGTTCTTCATATATTTTAGAGATGAGGCCTTTGTCTGTTGAATGTCTGGTAAAGATCTTCTCCCAGTCTGTGGGCTTTCTGTTTATCTTGCGAGCTATGTCCTTTGCCATGCAGAAGCTCTGCAGTTTGATGCAGTCCCATTTGTCCAACCTTTCTTTGATTTGTAGCCTTTCTGGGTCTTCGTTAAGGAAGTTCCGTCCTGCGCCAAGGAGCCCAAGTGTTTCTCCTACTCCTTCCTTTAGTGTTTTCAGGGTGTCTGTTTTGATTTCGAGGTCTTTAATCCATTTGGAATTGATTTTGGTGCAGGGTGATATATAAGGATCTAGTTTTAGTTTGTTGCATGTGTGAGCCAGTTTTGCCAGCACCACTTGTTAAAGAGGCTATCTTTCTTCCATACTATTGTTTTAGCCCCTTTATCAAAGATTAAGTAGGCCTACTTCTGTGGGTTCAATTCTGGGTCTTCAATTCTGTTCCATTGGTCTTCAGGCCTGTTCCGGTGCCAATACCAAGCTGTTTTTATTACTACAGCTTTATAATACAGCTTGAAGTTGGGTATTGTAATTCCTCCAGCACTGTTCTTTCTGCTTAGGAGTGTTTTTGCTATTCTAGGTCTTTTATTGTTCCATATGAATTTCTGGATTGCTTCCTCTATTTCATTAAAGAATGGTGTTGGGATATTAATGGGTATTGCATTGAATTTGTAGATAGCCTTTGGCAGTATTGGCATTTTGATTATATTAATCCTCCCAATCCAGGAGCATGGGAGGTTTTTCCATTTCCTTAGTTCTGACTTAATTTCATTTTTCAAGCTTTTAAAGTTCTCATCAAAGAGGTCTTTCACTTCATTGGTTAAGATTATTCCTAGGTATTTTATGTTTTGGAGGGCTATTGCAAAAGGAGTTGCTTTCCTGATTTCAGCCTCGGTCTTCAGGTTGTTAGCATAGAGAAAGGCCATTGATTTTTGAAGGTTTATTTTATATCCTGCAACTTTGCCAAAGTTTTGGATCAGCTCTAGTAGCTTGGGGGTAGAGTCTATGGGATTCTTTAGGTATAGGATCATGTCATCTGCAAAGAGAGAAAGTTTAACTTCATCTTTTCCTATTTGGATCCCCTTTATATTTTCTTCTTGCCTAATTGCTCTGGCTAGGAATTCTAGTACTATGTTGAAGAGCAGGGGAGAGAGTGGACACCCCTGCCTTGTTCCTGATTTTAAAGGGAATGGCTTTAGTTTTTCACCATTTAGAGTTATGCTTGCTGTTGGTTTGTCATAAACTGCCTTGATTATATTCAGGAATGTTCCCTGGAATCCCAGTTTTTCCAGGGCTTTTAGCATAAATGGGTGCTTGATTTTATCGAATGTTTTTTCCGCATCTAGTGATAAAACCATGTGGTTCTTTACCTTGCTCTAGTTGATGTGGTGGATTACATTAATTGACTTGCGTATATTAAACCAACTTTGCATCCCTGGGATGAATCCAGTTTGATCGTGGTGTATGATTTTTTTCATGACCTGTTGAAGTCGACTGGCCAGAATTTTGTTGAGAATTTTTGCATCTATGTTCATCAGGGAGATGGGTCTGTAGTCCTCTTTCCGTGATGAGTCTCTGCATGGTTTTGGGATGAGGGTTATACTGGCTTCATAAAATGAGTCTGGTAGTGAACGTTCTCTTTCAGTTTCATTGAAGAGTTTGAGAAATATTGGAGTGAGTTCTGTTTTGAAGGCCTTGTAGAATTCTGCAGTGAATCCGTCTGGACCTGGGCTTTTCTTGGATGGGAGATCATTTATTGCCGTTTCTATTTCAATACTGGATATGGGTCTGTTTAGAAGGTTTAAATCTTCATGGTTGAGTTTGGGGGTATCAATTTTTTCTAGGAAATCATCCATTTCTTCCAAGTTCTCAAATTTGTTGGCATAAAGGTTTGCAACATAGTCCCTTATTATTTTCTGAATTTCGGTTATTTCTGTGGTGATGCTACCTGTTTCATCTCTTATCTTGTTTATTTGAGTGTGCTGCCTTCGTTTTTTGGTCAGGTTTGCCAGGGGTCTGTCTATCTTGTTGATTTTTTCAAAGAACCAACTCTTTGTTTTGTTGATTCTTTCGATGGTTTTTTTTCGTCTCTAATTGATTTAATTCTGATTTGATTTTAATTATTTGCTTCCGTCTATTGACTTGGGGTTTGGCTTGCTGTTCTCTCTCCAGAAAATTAAGGTGCTTCCTTAAATTACTGAGTTGCTGTTTCTCCAGTTTGTTGATGTATGCACTCAGAGATATAAATTTTCCTCTGAGTACTGCCTTTGCTGTGTCCCAAAGGAGCTGGTACTTTTTGTCTTTAACTTGGTTGAAGTCCATAAACATTTGAATTTCTGTTTTAATTTCTTCAATGACCCACTGATGGTTCAGCAGTGTGTTCTTTAGTCTCCATGAATTGTGGGATTTTCTGTGGTGGCTGAATGAGTTGAGCTCTAATTTTATTCCATTGTGGTCTGAGAGAATGCAGGGAATGATTTTGATACTTCTGAATTTGTACAGATTTTCTTTGTGCCCTAAGATGTGATGTATTTTGGAGAATGTTCCATGTGCTGCCGAAAAGAATGTGTATTCTGTCCTTGCTGGGTGGAGTATTCTGTAGATGTAGATTAAGTCTAGTTGGTCTATGCAATTGTTTAGTTCTGTGGTTTCTTTGTTCAGTTTTTGGCGTGTTGATCTGTCCAGAGGTGATAGTGGAGTGTTAAAGTCCCCCACTATCAATGTGTTTGGGTCTATGAATGTTTTTAGAGCCAGTAGTGTTTGTTTGATGAAGTTGGGTGCTCCTGCATTTGGTGTGTAGATATTTAGGATGGTTATTTCTTCCTGTTGGAGAAATCCCCTTACTGGTATGTAGTATCCTTCTTTGTCTCTTCTTACCTTTTTTAATTTGAAGTCAATTTTGTCTGATACTAGGATTGCAACTCCCGCCTGCTTATGGGGGCCATTTGCTTGATAGATTTGTTTCCAGTCTTTCACTTTTAGAAGATGTTTACTTTTGCTGGATGGATGTGTCTCTTGGAGGCAGCAGAAAGATGGATCTTGATTTTTGATCCAACTTATGAGCCTATGTCGTTTGATTGGAGAATTAAGTCCATTAATGTTGACAGGATTGAGAGATGATCGTTTGTTCCTTTCATTATCACTATCTTGTTTAAAGCTGTGTCTTCCCATTTCTTGATCTAGTGTTTACTAATTAGGGTTCATTTCTCTGTCTGTGTTGGGATCTTGATTATTTTCCCTGTCTAGTACATCTTTAAGGATTTTGTGTAAAGCTGGTTTGGTGGAGATATATTGTTTCAGTTTTTCCTTATTGTGGAAGACTTTTATTTGACCTTCGCCTATGAAGGAGAGTTTGGCTGGGTACAGAATTCTTGGTTGGTAGTTATTTTTATTTAGAGTTTGGTATACTTCATTCCAGGCTCTCCTTGCTTTCATGGTCTCTGCTGAGAAGTCTGGGGTGATTCTGATTGCTTTTCCTTTATATGTGATTGTTTGCTTTGCCCTAACAGCTTTGAGTATTTTTTCCTTGCACTCTGCTGAAGCTGTTTTGATCACAGTGTGTCGGTGGGATGTCCTATTCTGGTGTGGTCGATTTGGGGTTCTAAATGCTTCTTGTATCTGTATAGGCCTTTCCTTCTGGATGTTTGGGAAGTTCTCAGCTAATATTCTGTTAAATAGGTTGCCTATCCCATTAACCTCTTTCTCCAAGTTTTCCTCAATACCTATTATCCTTAAATTGGGCTTCCTGATCGTGTCTTGAATCTCCTGTAGCGATCTGTTTTGTTGCTTGGACTGGATTTGTATTGATTTTTGATCTTTCTCCATAGAATCTAAGGAATCTTCAGCTACTGAGATTCGATCCTCTGCTTCAGTTAGTCAGGACTGTAGACTAGCTACTTGATTTCGAATCTCTTTTCCTTCTGACTGGTCTTTCCTGATGATTTCCATGTCATTTCCTAGGTCCTGTATGGACTTCCTTACTTCATTAACTTCATTACTTTAGTTTTGAGTGTTGTCTCTCAAATCTTTAAGCTGGGTAGCTATCTTTTCATTTGACTCTTTAAGTTCATTTATCTTTCTATTTGTGGATGCCATGAAGTTCTCCATTAATTTTTGCTTTGTGTCCTCACGCTCTAGAATAATTGACTGAAGAGATTCAAACTTTTCATTTATCATGTTCATCAGTAGACTTTGTAGAGCATTTTGGGGGTTCTCTTCTATGTTTTTGATTGACTGCTCTGCTTCCTGCTTGTTTTGAGTGGGGGATAAGACTTCATTGTTTGCCATCTTTCTTGTGTTTCTTCTGCCCATTTGAATTGGGAATGCCAGTCTACCAGCACCTGTGAGCACTGTTTAAGACCCAAAGCAGCCCTTACCAAGCACTGTTGTGTAAATCTTACAATTTCACAATTATATACAGATAACTTGTATACCTGTCTATAAAGTTAGATTTGGTGTTCCTAAAGAATACAATTTCAATATAACAACCGATACTGAGCCCTGTATTCAATAGTTACTTATTTACTGTTACAACCCTATACGCAATTCTTGTTTTTATATTAAGTTATTTTAGGGCTGGCTTTCTCTATGAACTCCTTTGATTCACTCGTATTAAGCTGGGATACCCTCTATCCAATAACTAGGAGTCAATGGAACCTGGAGGTCCAGGCAGTAAGTCAGGAGGGTAAGTTGGAGGTAGTAAAGAGAATAGAGTAAAATGTATTGGGAGGTGGTGATTTTGGTTTAATTTCAGTGACGTGGAAATGTGGAGAAGAGTAGAATCAGTAGAAAGAACAAGGTTAAAATGACAGGCACTGGAGAGTTAGCAGAAAATAGTGGAGGTGTTATTCATAGGAAAGTAATTTTTAAAGGAAGAGGACGCAGTGAGAGAAATAAAGTAAAAATAGTGGAAGACAGATATACAAAACAGAGAAAAATTATTTTAAAAGGAAGAAAAAGTAAATAAAAAGGAAAATAACAGAAAAGGAACAACCCAAACAAATAAACAAATACAAAAAAACCTTGATAAAACAAACCGGTATAAATGGAAAACAAACAAACAAATAAACAACAAATAAACACACAAAAAACAATCAATGATGTTTCAGATGTGAAAAAATTAAAAAGAAAATTTTTTAAAAAAATGTTTGAAAAGAAAAAGAAGAAAAAAAAAAAGGAGTCCTCCTTGTTGGGTGGTTTCTCCCCAGTCTCTGGTTTCCCTGCAATGTACTGCAGTCTATTTTCCTGATTGGCTGGTTTGACTTGATTTCAGTTGGCAAGGGGTGGATCTGTTCTGACCCTTCTCCCCTGTTGGTGCAATCGTGGGTCTCTGAGGTTCGCACAGCTTGCAGGCAGGCCTTGGGCATCCTCTGTCGATGGGGACGTGAGCAGTCCCAGGAACTGTGGCTCCTCTGTCTGCTGTGGGGCCGCTGCCTTTGATGCCTGGACTTGACTAGGCTGTGAACTCAGCAGGGCGGGGCGCCTCTGGCCTGTTTTCTCCGCTGAGAGTTGCTTGCCTGAGGGAGGCGGCCTCCTTGGCATAGGTGGGTATGGAATGCAGCTCCATTTTAGGCTGGGAATTAGCTTCCTCTGTGACGGGCCCGTTTAGCTGTCCCAGGAACTGTTTGTTCCTCCCTCTGGTGTTTCCGTGCCCCCGGTAGCTGCTCGCAGCTTTTGCTTTAAGTTTAGAAATTCCGGCGGGCAGGGCGGGGCACCTCTGGCTAAGCCCCGGACTCGCCTCCCACCAGGGCAGGGGGCGTTCTTCTGGGCCGAGCTGGTTCTCACTGATTCCTCTCCTCCTGCCCTTTTCAAAGATGGCTTTTTTGACCTCGCGTTCCCCAGGCCCGCTTCAGTTCCAGTCTGGTCTGACCCTATGCCAGTGGCAAAGATGGCGCTTTGCTCTGGCAGTGGGGACAGGGATGCCTTCCAGAAGCTTGTCTGTGGGCTCAAGTGAGAATAACTTTTATGGGGGACTCACGCTGTCTCTGCGATGTCAGGTCGTCCGTGCTCAGCTGCCATCTGGAGTATTTCTCGCTTTAGCTGCGCGGACTGCGGGGGTGCTGTGCCGGGGGCTGCGCTGGTGCTGGCACTGGCGTGGCGGCGGGACACCGAGTGGAGCTCAAATCTGTGTTTTCAGACCAGCAAAATCGATTTTTCCTTCCTGTTCAGAATCCCTGTACTGTTAGAACTTACTTTGGCTGTCTTTTTAGGAGTAACAGTTTCTATGGGGTGAGAAAACTACGATATCGGAGGGAGCTCCGCAAGCGCTCTGCTTCTCCTCCGCCGTCTTCCTCGGGACCTCCCTAACCTTCCTCTTTATATTTCCTGGGGCTTCTTTGCTGCTAGAGTTTTAAACTGTCTACATTTTCCGGTTTATCTCAACTACATCAAGGCAATTTACTGTGACTCCACCCACAGGCTGTTGGGGAATACAAAGAGGGGGCAACGGTCAGTCCAATGGGACGCTGCTCCTAAGAAGCCAGACCAGAGTCAACTATCATAAGCCAACTATTCTATATTCTATATCTATATTCTATATCTATATTCTATATCTATATTCTATATTATGAGCCAAATATTCTAGAGTGGATTTCTCCAGTTTCCAGTTCCTCCAAGTACCTAAGGTTGGCCAGTGGCATCTGCAAGATTCACCCCCAGGAGGCATTCTGAAACCAGGTGCGGCCCTTTGCCTCCGGGCTGCTTGTTTCAAAAGAGTTTTTTTTTCTTCAGTCCCAGTTACCGCATGGCATGAAGACCTTTGAACTCAAATGACAATTTTTCCTTAATGCAAGAATTACAATTACAGAATTATAAATACTTATCCATTCAGCTTTCCAATAAGTTAGTGAGAAACATTGGCCCATTTCTTCCTACATACATAGAGTTAATGAGAGTTTACTCCTATCCCCATTAGTTTCCAAATTACAAAATTAGCACAGGAATCAAATCACATCAAATAAACTTTCTAACCATTTAAAAAACTTTTCCAATTCTTAGTACCTCTCAAGGGGCAGTTTTAGAAATTCCAGCCAAATCAGTCATTTTTACCACAAGGTTTCCAAAGTTCACCTGAAAACAAAAGAGACAAAAGAGAGGCCTCCATTGGCCTGTCCTACTGAACAGCCTATCTCCATCCTACTCCTCAGAGCTTGATGAACTGTCTTGGTGCTGGCTTGTCCTCTTCCACCATGAATAGACACGTCCTTATGGCTGTCCCATCACGTGGATTCCCTCCAGGGCCTGTGCCACCACGTGGACTGGCTAAGCTGCACCTTTGCCAGATCACCCCTCACTCCTGTGGGTAGGCACACGGGCCCATCCCAGGTTTTTCCTGTCCTTTCCTATTGGTCTTTGAACTGAGAAACCCAAGCATTTTTTTAACAGTGATAATACTTTACATCCAAATTTCTGACACTTAGCTGTGATTTTTTTTAATTAAACAATTTTTTAACTATAGTTCCTGTTCTTTTAAAACATTTGGTAATGCCCGAACTTGATGACCATTTGAATTTAAACTTAAACTTAATTTTGCATCATACTCAAGTCTAGGGGGCTAGATGGAGGTTCCCATGATAGAACGTTACCCATAGCTCTGATCAGATGTTCAGTCCAAAAGGCTACAAAAAAAACAAAACAATTATAACAATACAAAAGGAGGAAAACACACAGGCAAGAACAAGAACAAGAAAAGCTACGAGTTGGAGATGTTGAAGGCGGAGCTCCAGGGGTCCCCCTTCAAGGGTAGAAAGTCTGGGGCATTCCCCAGTCTCCCCAGGATTGCCAAGTAAGCGCGTCTGCTTTGACAACCCCTTCAAGAAATAAGCAAAAGCAAAACAGACAAACAGACACATTACAAGACAAATGAACAGGGCTGTTTTCTTACTTTCAGAGTCTGGGGTCTCGGGGGTCTCTGGGGCTATCCCAGACGAAACCCCAAATGTTATACCAAGTCACGAAACCACCACCAAGAAGACCCACCGAGACTCAGACATTCCGAAACGCAATAGCAAGGCAAGACTTTATTCAAGCGGGGCCGTGGCCTGGGCCTTGTCCTACCCACCGACACAGCGGAAGTTAGGAGGAAGCCCCAAGCTGCGATTGCACAGGGCTTAGAAAGGCAAAAAACAAAGTTACAGCAATCAGGTGTTCAAGCAAGACAAAAAATAAAGTTACAGCAATCAGGTGTTTAAGCAAGCAAGATTACGGGTACAAATCTGATTAGCTCAGGGTTCGAGGCATTCTAGGGGTGGTTAGAATTAAGCATTCCCAGGCAGTTAGAGTTCTTGACCTGCTGGGCCCTAATAAGCTTGCCCTGGGTTTGCTCAGACAACAAAACAGGGGCTGCCTGAAAATGGGGTTTACTTTTAACTCATTCCCTCCTTCAATAGCCTCTTAACGTTTTGAAATGCAATAATTAATACTGAAAACCACCCAAAGGAAAGGCACTAAAAATAAGTTTTCTATGAATACTCTGAGACTTAAGAAACTTCTATTTAAACATTCTAGTTAAATGTTTCCATTATGTATGCCAATGTTTCCAAGGCCCTCAAAGAACCTAATGCATCCTGTTGGCTCTTTAAAATGTATTTTTGTGGTTGAGGATTTTAGTAATCTACTATTCCTAGTTACGTATTTGAAAAATGTTGAAATGAATTCTAAACTCCTATTTTCTATGAAAAAGTGGCTAACAAAGCACTCTCCTATTAGAAAATATTTTCTATGTTCGGAAGAGAGTTACCAATTTTCTATTGGATAGTATAATGGGGTCCCCCCCAAAGGAGAGGACCACAATGTAAGGGGGTCCAAGGGGGGGATTCCCCCATCCCTCCAAGAGTCCACCACTCAGATACAGTTTCAAGTAAAAAGATGGACTCATTGGGGAAGTAAAAAGTATACTGACTGGCCAGGGTCAGGGCCCAGACTCGGGGGCTGGAACCACAACAGTAAAAAGCAGGCTGGCCAGCCAGGGCCGCAGCCCAGACTCAGGAGCTGGGACCACGCACCCGGGGCCATGCTCGGGGTTGGGTTATAAAGGCAAATACCACATGGTTAAGCTTGCCACAGGCAGGTGGCCAATGAGGTTACAACACTTACAGAGCATGCCAGGTCACACGCAGGTGGCCAATGGAGTTACAATCTGCTTTATAACAACTGTTTGAACCAACCTATCATTCTAGTTAGACTTGGTGCACAGATTTGGCAGGGCTCACACGATGCAGGTGAATACACCTACTCATGGGAGGGCACAGGTTTAACCTTGAACCTTCCACTACTCAGGTGATCAAGCAGTTTACACAACCTTATCACAGTGAAGGGGAACTTCCCTGGATAGGGCAGGGGAGATTTAGTGAAGATGGAGTCGGTTTCTGCTCTCTTTAACTAATCTGAGATGGAGTAAATCTGACACCCCTCAACAGCCAATGATGGCGCTGGCCAGATCTGACCTCCATATTACAGATAGAAAGATACAAGAACTCACTTTCACATAAGGCCAAAATGAAATGAAGTCTTTTCTGAACTTTGCATGGCAAACAATGGGTTGAGAGGTGGGTGGGAGAACCAGGGTGTGATTCTGGCTCTGTTGTTTCATTTTCTCATTGCCACAATCAAATGGAGCAGATGTTGAAGGTGCTTTACCTTTTAAAATGTGACTAATTGTTTTGATGACATCTCAAATAATTTGCTTCCATCTTTCTGGGACTTGGGTAATATCGATCATCTCTCATCTGTTTCCAAAAAAAGTTAAGACAGATTTTCCATTTATGTATATGTATAGGGTCAAGCAGAAAGTAAACATGCTCTTTTTAAATTTTATGCCAATGGACTTCAGATGTCTTTCCAACAACTCCAGTACAATTCCTAACATATCCGTGATGAGGGCTGTCCAAACTGAATTTACCAGCAAAAGACAAATGTGGGCAGAGCTATTAGTTAGTGTTCTATATGTTAAACAAGAGCCTGTATAACAGGAATATCTCTTCTTAGTTGAAAAGGTAAAGAAGTAGGGAAAGATCATGAGTCCTGTGGTCTGAATATAAATTATGATACTGGAGAAAACTAGAAGAATACAACAATGAGAAACAAAATAGCTGAGAACGTTTTAATTGTAAATTAAGGCTTTTATTCCTAATAGTGAAGAGATTTCTATTTCTTAATTCAGATATTTACTAAAGTTAAGAATTTGAAATTACATAGTAGATATCAAAATCTTACATTCAGAGACACAAAGAAAACTATAAAGACAAATGATAAAGTTTTCACAAATTTTCTTCACATAAGAAATATTCCCCATTGTTATACATCATACCATCTCTTCTTTGGCCCCTTCCACAGCACAAGATGTATTATCTATTGTTCCTGTTTCCATGACCTGTTTGGTATTCTATCCACATGTGGATCTATTCTCTAAATGTGAAAATCTGCTACGTCCAACCACAAAGGAAGTTTCAGCCTTGATCTTTACTACAGACTTTTCTTGGTCCTTAACATAGTAGGCTACTGTCTATGAATCACCTTTTACCCTCATAACAAAGTCAACAATATTGCATTCCGCACAATTTTCCTTTAGCCCCCATAATCAGCCAATAATCAAATACTACAATGCAAGCCAGGTGCTGTGTGCTTTTTGTCACTCTTGAATATGAATGAGTCAGCAGAAATGTACCAGCTTTCACAAACTATGCCACAAGGAAACATAACCTTGTCTGTTTCCCTATTCCCTCATAGTTTTTCTTCCAAAATAGCTAAGCTCATGCATGACACATGGGAGATGAGGAAACCTGTCTTGGGTTGTCTTCATAATGAAAAGGGCATTTAGAACAGTCTCTCCAACCTGAAAGAACTTTAGGGATGACTTTGTCCTGTTATGCCAAGTCGTGAGACCACCAAGAAGGCCACCAATTCTCAGATGTTCTGAAATGCAAGGCTTTATTCAAGCGGGCCGCGGCCCGGGCCTCATCCTACCCACCGACACAGCGGAAGTTAGGAGGAAGCCCCAAGCTGCGATTGCACAGGGCTTAGAAAGGCAAAAAACAAAGTTACAGCAATCAGGTGTTCAAGCAAGACAAAAAATAAAGTTACAGCAATCAGGTGTTTAAGCAAGCAAGATTACGGGTACAAATCTGATTGGCTCAGGGTTCGAGGCATTCTAGGGGCGGTTAGAGTTAAGCATTCCCAGGCAGTTAGAGTTCTTGACCTGCTGGGCCCTAATAAGCTTGCCCTGGGTTTGCTCATAGTTTAAACAGACAACAAAATGGGGGCTGCCTGAAAATGAGGTTTACTTTAACTCTTCATTCCCCCCTTCAGTCGATGTAAATGGAATCTCTCCTTAAAATAACCAGTATATACTACCATGTGCTTAAAAAGCTATGTATGAAGGAGGTAAGATGTGTTTCTGAGAACACAACCCCTAGTGTATAGTGTAGACAATGTTGGATGGTACTTTCAGATTCATTATTTCATCTGATTTCACCATTACCCTGTGAAATAGGCAAAGCTAGAATCACTTTCAATGATGAAAATGTTGAGAGGCACATAGTAGTTAAGTGATTTACCCCAGACAATCTAACTTACACATTTTAAAGTGAGAATTTGAACATAAGATGGACCCCAAACCCAGTGATCTTACAAACTCTGCCAATGTCTTATTGTCCATTATGGTTCAGCTGTTTTTCAGTTTTAGCTCTTTGGGAAGAAAGAACTCAGATTGTTGTATTATTGTTGTTAGGTTTTTTAAAGTAGGTGGCCGGTAAAGGAGAATGCCACGCGGTATTCAGATAGGAGAGAAAGTTTATTAACGAACTTCTGGCCTGTGGCCAAGATGATCCATGGCCGGAGAGAAGGGAGAGAAAGGGCCGACCCCCACCCAGCCCTGCCTTATCTAGGGGCAGGGGTAGGGGCTGGTGGATTAGTATGTGACCTCAGGGAAAAGGGAGGTAACTGCTTCCAGGTCTGCTGGTTACCCAGATAACTGGGTGGAGACTTAATGAGGTGGGGGCATCTACATGGAGCCTTCCAGGGAAGGACCTTACAATTGTTGTGTTGTATTATTTCATTCCTCTCAATATTAACTGAAACAATTGGTATACATCAGTAGAAGATTGATCTTTGCCTTATATATACAAAAATAGTAATACATACCTCCTATACTGGGTCATAGATCTCCTCACAGTGGTTATGAATTATTTTAGAAACATAGTAATAGTATTCTCCTACCAGTATTCCTCAAGACTGTTTCTGGATTATTGCTTTGAGTGATTTGGCTTGGTTATTTCTTGAGAAGAGTTTGTTTGTTTGTTTGTCTTTAAATGTAGGGTTGTCACCCTCAGTGAGTGAACTATGACAACAAACCCGATAAGCTTTCTCGCTTTAATCTTTCATTTTGTTCTTTCATTTCTAGGGGGAATTGCCCAGTCTTCGCTCTAAGTTCCATGTCCTTTTTCTCCTCTTTGTGGCCTGTATGTTTTTTGTCAGCCTTGTAATTCTCTTTGGTTACCATTGTTGGCTTGTCAGCAGAAACAAAACTACCTTAGGTAAGACTGAATATTATGGCTGGGGATATGGCCTAGTGGCAAGAGTGCTTACCTCGTATACATGAGGCCCTGGGTTCAATTCCCCAGCACCACATATACAGAAAATGGCCAGAAGTGTCGCTGTGGCTCAAGTGGCAGAGTGCTAGCCTTGAGCAAAAAGAGGCCAGGGACAGTGCTCAGGCCCTGAGTCCAAGCCCCAGGACTGGCAAAAAAAAAAAAAAAAAAAAAAAAAAACTGAATATTATTACTAGGAACAAGAAGTTCTACTTCAGTATTTGAGTGGTTAATTGGAGATAAGAATCTTGTGGGGAATTTCCTGCCAAGGCTGGCTTCAAACCTCCATCCTCAGATCTCAGCCTCCTGAGTAGCTAGGATTACAGGTGTAAGCCATCAGCACCCAGCTTAGGCCTATTATTCTATGGAAAACTATATTTATTGTGAAGTCTAGTGCATTAATGTTTTTCTCCTATGGTCAAATAAATCTTGGCACGATCTATGCACACAAGGAAGGAGGAAAAATATTCAAATTTGAATGTGTAAGTAGGAAAGATTGGGGAAAGTTTAGTGCAAAAGCCATTGCATTGGGAAAATTTACTGGCTAATAATACTAACAGTGAAGTAAGTATTTGCACCCATTTTCTAAATCAAATATAAATGTAGCACTTAGTTCTTAGGATGGTAAATGAGCATTTGGCTAAGAGATCAGCTACAAAGTAGACAAGTACTAAAAGCTTCATGATAACAGGGTCTGAAAACAAAGGACCAATGGGAATGGACAGATTCAGCCAGAGCTCAACAGTTAAAGTGTTTGCTTAATGGGATAACTATGTGTCTGAAAATAATATGTACTAATATGGTCCACTTCCTTATAGTGCTTGAGGTGATTATAGTCTACCTATTGATATTTTATCTGAAGAAAAGGTTGGTTTCTTACATTGTGGACTTCAGTGGGAACATCTTCATTTCAGCAATGTTTCAAAACCAAATCAATGTCATTACAATCTCTTTATGTGTCATTACTTTGGTCCCAGCTCTACAGATAGGGACCATTTGGCTGTTGTTACCACTTAGATTCAAATAAAGTGCTGTTAAATCTGTTCCTTCATTCCTTAAATCCAGCAGCACAAATACATTCTGCCCCTATGGCTGCTTAATTATTTCTACCATCATGGGTTTCCCCTGCCGTTTTAAAATTCCAAGTATCAGTTCGTTTTAAAATTCCAAGTACCAGTTCTTTATATTATATAACAAGATAACAAGCTTAATATTTATTAAGTGAAGCGGGTGATTTTTTGCTAATTTCGCAATGACTAAGAATAAGGAGCCTCTGCAAGCACAGCAAAATTATACAAACCGAGTCATAGTCACAGAGAAGTATAAAATCAAAACTATAAAAAAAATTTGTTGTTTCTTTTTATATCTTTCTTCCTCTTTCCTTCAATTCCACTACCCTGTTCTAGAGGCCTTCTGCACTCCAGTGTTTACAAGTGGCCCAGAGAAAAATGGATTCAACCTTGGCTTCATCAAGAATATCCAGCAGGTGTTTGGAGATAATAAGAAATTCTGGTTAATACCTATTGGGTCCAGGTAGGTAATTATTACCACTATAAGAAGTTGATTCTGGACCATGCCTTAAAGCAGCATATTCAAGTTTTTATTACTGTATGCAGTATATATTACAGTATACAATATACATTACTGTATGATACTCTAAGTGTTTCATTTCTAGGTTTGTAAAGACAAATCATAAAACAAGAGTATGATAAGACAGATATTACCATGGGTTTTTTTTTTCTTGCCAGTCCTGGGGCTTGAACTCAGGGCCTGAGCACTGGCCCTGGCTTCTCTTTGCTCAAGGCTAGCACTCTACCACTTGAGCCACAGCGCCACTTCCAGCTCTTTCTATATGTGGTGCTGAGGAATCAAACCCAGGGCTTCATGTGTACAAGGTGACCACTTTACCACTAGGCCAAATTCCCAGCCCCAAATTATCCTTTGATGTTATTATTTTTTTAACTGTATTTTTTTGTCTTTTCTTTTTTGGTACTGGGGATCAAACCCAGGATGTTGCACTAGCTAGGCAAGCACTTTGCCACTGAACTATATCCCAGCCCCAATATTACCATGCTTTGTTTAAGGCAAGGTAAACTTTTTATTAATTTTCCTCCTAATATGTGTAAAAAAAACCTCTTG
>NC_063188.1:57586359-57639668 GCF_023159225.1 Perognathus longimembris pacificus
ACAATCTATAAGTCTGATGTCCCAATGATTACATTTCTGCCAGTCTTCCCTAAAGATAGGGTCAAACTGCAAAATATGTTCATCACAGACCGTGCACAGTGGCACATACCTTTAGTTCCAACACTCAGGAGGCTGAGGCAGGAGGGACATGAGTTTGAGGCCAACCTGGGCTACATAGCAAGTTTCAGAGCAGCTTAGGCTACATAGAGTCTTTTTCAAAAATATCAATAACTGGGGCTGGGGATATGGCCTAGTGGCAAGAGTGCCTGCCTCATATACATGAGGCCCTGGGTTCGATTCCCCAGCACCACATATACAGAAAATGGCCAGAAGTGGCGCTGTGGCTCAAGTGGCAGAGTGCTAGCCTTGAGCAAAAAGAAGCCAGGGACAGTGCTCAGGCCCAGAGTCCAAGTCCCAGGACTGGCCAAAAAAATAAATAAATAAATAAATAAAATAAATAAAAATAAAAATATCAATAACAATAATACTAATGAAGCAAGCTTTTAAACTGCTGATCACAGCATTATTTCTAAATAATTCGAAAACAACCTAAATATCTAACAACTTATGAATATTTACTTGTTGCATATTTATTAACATGTTAATCTGTGGATATACATATCCACTAGATAAATTATTATGTACTGTCATGTAATAGTCATAAAAAGTATGTTAGAATAAGAGAAAATGTGTACTATATTTTAAGTGAAATCCCCATGGGAAGTGCAGGTGGCTCATGCCTGTAATCCTAGCTACTGAGGAGGCTGAGATTGAGGATCACAGTTTGAAGCCAACTGGGGCAGGAAAGTCCCCTGAGACTCTTGTTACCAGTTAACTACCAAAAAAGCTGGAAGTAGTGCTGTGATTCAAGAGCACTAGCTTTGAATGAAAAAGCCAAGAGACAGCGCACAGACCCTGAGTTCAAGCCCCAGTTACAGGCACACAAAAAGGATATAAAATCCCAAATAGAACACACCAAATATATATAAAAGAAAAACCACAGAGGAGAAATATACTAAAAAATACTGAGTCATTAGAGCAGTCATTTGGAAAAAATATTTTTTATTTTCTCTGTTTTATATTCAGGTTGACATAGTTTTGTTTGATGAAGGAAAACGTTAAATCAGAAAGCAAGAATGAGCCATAGGTTCTGAGATTGTAGATATTTTTCACATGGCAAGAAGAATGCAAGGAAAACTGACAGAAACAAGTAGAGCCATATTTGTGTCCTCTGAGTGCTTTTGTGAGCCAATTTAGCCACCAGCAACTAAACTTGTTCTGGAGCAGAGCTCATTCAAAAGATTTTTGTATCCCCTTTACATGTGCTTCTCAGACAGGGCAACATTTGCATTCATTTATTTGAGGAAACTTTGCTGGGACCAGGTGGCAATTATAGAAATTTCTCTCCTCCTCTTTGCTGTTGCCCTAATACTTTCGCTTCCTTTACTTAGTATTTTACAGATTTATTTGTTCAACATGTGATGGATTCAAACCTACAGGTATAAATCACAAGACAAAAATTTGTCACAGAGTAATGTTGATTAATAACTGTTGCCAGTAATTAACCACACCCCATTCCCATACAAGTATACACAGATACTCAAATACCATCACCACATCAAAGGGAGGTTTAAAATGAATCTTTGCTGGCATAGAAAACAAAAGCAAAAATCAAAGCCTATTCACTTTATAATCAGCATACTTACATTCTCTGAAGAGTACTGTAAATAAAATCTATAAACTTCTAATTAACCACATTCATGAACAGGATAAAAGGCACAGATAAAATCAGATGAATAATCAAAAAGTCAGTACAATTTAAACTTGGAATACATTCAAATACACACTCAAGTGTTTGAACTATAACCCTGTCTGTCTAGCCAGGGCTATAACAATGCTTTTCATGCATACAATCTCTTAATGGCCAGAAATTAACCAAAGAGGTGACCTTAGCTTACTGTGAGTAGCCACAACGTAGGCCCACATGTAGACAGTTGTACCCCAGATCTGCACTGTAGAGACACCTGGCTCTGTCTCTTTCCCACAGTTCCTAATAACTTTTCTACCATACAAGCCAAAGAAATAACAGGGCACTAAAGAATCAATCACAACAGCCTTTCTCCTCTGTGTCTACTCATCCTCCTTGGAAACTTAGGATCAAACAATATAATAGTGGGATGTAAAATGAGGCCATCATAATTAAATGGTATATATGAAGCTTTTGTGTGTGTGCGTATATCTACACTGTGCATTGTAAAAAGCAAGTTAAAGACTTTCTTAGTAGTGGGAATAGTTAATACTGATGCAGGGAAGCAAAATGTGGAAATTGTGAGCAATACAACAATTAGATGATTCTAATGTAGGAGCATATTTCACCATGGTTTCACCAATAAGCCTAAGAACAACCAAGACCAAAAAAAAAAGCCCCAAATCCATAACTACGTCCCATTTTTTTTTGGCCAGTCCTGGGCCTTGGACTCAGGGCCTGAGCACTGTCCCTGGCTTCTTTTTGCTCAAGGCTAGCACTCTGCCACTTGAGCCACAGCACCCCTTCTGCCGTTTTCTATATACGTGGTGCTGGGGAATCGAACCCAGGGCTTCATGTATACAAGGCAAGCACTCTTGCCACTAGGCCATATCCCCAGCCCTACATCCCATTTTTTAAAGTCTATGTCAAACACTCAACGTGGCACATACCTGTACTCCAGCTCTTGGGATGCTAAAGCAGGAGGATTGTGAGTTTGAGGCCAGCCTGTGCTGTGTAGTGAGACCTTACATTAAAGATGAAGTCAGTACCAGCTGCAAAAATCTCCTTGCTCTCCTTTCCCACCAGCCCTGGTGATGGACACTCCTTCCCTATGAGGTCTATGAATGAATCTCAGAACCCTCTGCTAGCAAATGAAGAACCCTGGGAAGATAATGAAGATGACAATCGAGGTAAGTAGGCTCAGAAGAAAGTCTTTTTGCTGTTCAGCAGACCAGATCCATGTTAATATAACCGACATAATGTGTTGTGAGTAGATTATATGTACAGATTTTATAATCATGCTAGCTCCTTAAATGCTTTTATAATGGAGGAGGGACAATCTGGCCAAAATTGTTTAGCAAACTCCAGGAGCTGAGGTAGCATTAGATGACAGCTTATGAGGTGTCTTACAAGCTTTGTGATACCATCATTTATTACTAGTCAGAAATTTCAGAAAATATAAACATGGGCTTATCTGTAATCAATCTCACCAGCTTTAGTTCAATCATTCATTCATATTGGTTGCATTTTCTTTAAAACTTAGTACGAATTACCTTTCAGAATAGTTTAGGGCTGGGCACCTATGGTTCATGTCTGTAAACCTAGCTGCTCAGAAGGCTGAGGTTTGAGGATTGTGTTTCAAAGCCATCCCAGGCAGGAAAATCTGAGACCTTTATCTCCAGTTCACCACCAAACAACCAGAGGTGGCGCTGTGGCTCAAGTGGTAGCCTTGAGCAAAAAAGCAAGCAAGAACATGAGGCCCTGAATTCAAATCCCAGTACTGCCACAAAATAAAAAATAGAGAATAAATGTACTGAAAAGTAGAATGTGTGTAGCACTAAGTCTACACATGAGAGTTGTAGGAGGAAAGGAAAAATCAGGAAGCAGAAATTGGATTGTATTGAGATTTCCTATGGAGAGTCAAAAGTTAGGTGGTCATGCATATATCCCCATTACTAGCCCTAGTCTTTGTCACCCCATCCCTGTTTCAATGCTTATGTGTAGGATCTTTTTTTTTTTTTTTGTCTAAAACCAGCCAGTGGAGCAGTTTTTAGTTACTGTTCCAAATCAAGCAGTAACTAACTGGTAGCAACTTTGAGTGGAGTCATGTGATATTTACAAATGGTACCTGGAGCCACCTGCTGTTGGCTCACACCTGTAATCCTAGCTTCTGCGGAGGTTGAGATCTGAGGATAACGGTTTAAAGCCAGCCAGGCAAGAAAGTCTATGAGATTCTTATCTCCAGTAAACATATCAGAAAAAGCCAGAAATGGCACTGTAGCTCAAGTAGTAGAGTGCTAGCCTTGAACAAAACTGGTGCAGGGACAGTGCCCAGAGGCCCTGAGTTCAAGTCCCAGGCCAGCAAAAAAAAAAAAAAAGGGTACCTGGGTGAATGTGGCTGAATAACCTGGAGAAGTATTGAGGTGAGGAGCAAACATGGAAAAACAAACCTTTCCAAATGTTCATCCAATTAGATTATCAAGGTCCATGTTCTCTGCCTGGAAGTTCAGCTTTAGAGGAAAGAACATTGCCAGTATGAAGGAAGACAAAACAATGCATGTTCATAATTATAAAGAAAATAGTTCTTACTCAATACAAAGAATTTCCAACATAAGGATTACACCATGTAATCCTTATAACCCTGCTGATTACTAGAAAATTGAACATAGTTTGATCTAACCTACTTATGAATTCAGTCTTCCTAAACTTTAACTCCAGCTGTCATAAGTGGTAAGAACTCTTATTTGGCATTAAGAAATCTAGACAATAGGATGCCAGTGGCTCATGCCTAAAATCCTAGCTACTCAGGAGGCTAAGACCTGAGGATCACAGTTCAAAACTAGCCCAGGTGGGCAAGTCTGAGAGACTCTTATCTCTGATTAACTACCAAAAAGCTGGAAATGGAGCTATGGTTCAAGTGGTAGAGCACCAGCCTTGAGCCAAACAGCTAAGGGACAGTGCCTAGGCCTTGAGTTAAAGCTCCAATTCTAGCACAAAAAAAGAACCCTAAGCTTTAATAGAAATTAGAAATATATGGAGGCTTAACCTAGTTTGAAATAACTTTCCACAGTGGAAAAAGAACTATTCCTAGCCAGGTTTTATTTTAGCAAGTATAGAGTGCCACATCACAAAGAGTTTACTTTTTCAAAAGGATTCTTCATTTTAAAATTATATATAAATTTATATATTTTTATTGTAAAGGTGATGTGCAGAGAGGTTACAGTTACATACATAAGTAACATAATGAGTACATTTGTTTTTGAACAGTGTTACCCCTCCCTTGTTTTTTCCTGCTTTCCCTCCCCTGCCTCCCCCTCCCCCAAGTTGTAAAGTACATTTCCAACATAGTGTCTAGTGAGTATCACTGTTGAATTGGTTCACCCTTTGTTGCACCATTTCTGTGAATAAATTTATATTTTATAGAGTATTTTTGTATCCTTTTTTTTTACCACCCTTTGACTTTCACAACTGTCATGTTAGGTAACAATTATTATTAATGCCATCTCCCATTTTATAATTGTCTCTCCAGTAGTTAGGAATACAGACTTAAGCTACTACCCCCAGCTGAAAGTGATACTTTTCTTATTCCACTTTCAAATCCTAGTCATATACTTCAAATACCAGTTAGGGAATCCTGTTTTACCACAAATGCTAAGTATACCAGAAAGACAAAGCATGCAGGACATTCTAGCTCAACTTAGAAAACCTAAGTGCCTGTCTTCAAGTGCAAGAAGCTTATGAAAGTCCAGACAGTTGAGCAAAGCAAGAATTATAATCCAGTGTTCTTCAATAGATTTTTGTTGTTGTTATTTTTTAATGTTCTGTGTGGTTATTTCCTTTTCATTTTGCTTTTTCCCTTTTGGTTTATTCCCTATTTTCACTGTTTTTTATTTTGGTATCCCATGTTTTGTGTATATGTTTATCTGATTTGGGGGAGGGTAGGGGAGTAAAAAAAATGGTGAGACAAAGGGTGAACCAATGCAGCAGCAATACTCACAAGACACTATGTTGGAAATGAACTTTACAACTGGGGGGGGGGGACGGGGAGAGGAATCAGGGAGGGAGGGAAAATGTGAGAAAAGTGAGAGAGGGGATAACAATAAGAAATGTACTCATTGCCTTATTTATGTAACTGTAAACCCTCTGTATAACACCTTTACAATAAAATTAAATTTAAAATAAATTAATTAAATAAAATAATCCAGTGCCCTCATTTTAACAGTGGAGAAGCTGAGGTTTTAAGTAGATTTTCTCACATGATGTAGCTACAGGCTAAGATGAATCTAGGGCTTGAAAGCTGCTGTTATTTAGAAGATTTAGGTATAAAATTTAAACTGGGGGGCTGGGAAGGTGGCTTAGGGTACAGTGCTTGCCTAGCATGCACCAAACCCTGGGTTCGATTCCTCAACACCACATAGAAAAAGCTGGAAGTGGCGCTGTGGCTCAAGTGGTAGAGTATTAACCTTGAGCAAAAAGAAGCCAGGGACAGCGTTCAGGCCCTAAGTTCAAGCTACAGGACTGGGCAAAAAACAAACAAACAGGCTGGGAATATGGCCTAGTGGGCAAGAGCGCTCGCCTTGTATACATGAAGCCCTGGGTTCGATTCCCCAGCACCACATATATAGAAAATGGCCAGAGTGGCGCTGTGGCTCAAGTGGCAGAGTGCTAGCCTTGAGCAAAAAGAAGCCAGGGACAGTGCTCAGTCCCTGAGTCCAAGGCCTAGGACTGGCAAACAAACAAACAAACAAAATTTAAATTGGGATTCATTGGTACAATCAATTTTGCTATTGGTCAGAGAAAACTTTAAATCAAGAAGGCCTAAGGACCGGAGACCTCTGTCTCAGACCCTTGGTCTCCATGAAGTGCCTGCCTGGGTGTGCACATGTGCCCATCCGGTACATAAGCTACACATGTCAATCAACCTGCCCAGCAGAGTCTACACCACAAGAAAGACAACTGATACCCCCCACCCTGCCCTGGAGAAACCCCAGCCACACAAAGCGCCGGAGCTCTGGAGCCTGCTGCTCCCTTGCAGGACCTCTCACATTCACTTGGATCAACTTTTAAAAAATATTTTCAATAGGGGCTGGGAATATGGCCTAGTGGCAAGAGTGCTCACCTCATATACACGAAGCCCTGGGTTAAATTCCCCAGCACCACATATATAGAAAAAGCCAGAAGTGGCACTGTGGCTCAAGTGGTAGAGTGCTAGCCTTGAGCAAAAAGAAGCCAGGGACAGTGCTCAGGCCCTGAGTCCAAGGCCCAGGACTGGCAAAAAATATATATATTTTCACTATACTTCATGTCTAGTCACACTGTACATTACATGGCCATGTAAACATGTCAAAACGAAACCCTCTTGTATAACTAATCAATGCCAATAAAATACGTGGGGAAGCATTTTAATGAGGATAAAAATAGTATCTACTTATCATGCTGATTAAATAGGATTATCCGCAAAAAAAAAAAAGAAGGGCTAAGGAGCCAGACATGGTGGTTCACACCTGTAATGCTAGCTACTCAGGAGGCTGAGAGCTGGAAGATTGCAGTTCAAGATCAGCTCAACCAAAAAGACAACTTTTCAACCAATAGACAGTCATGGTGGTGTGAACTAGCTATCCCAGCTGTGTGGGCGGCTGGGATCAGTATCCCAGGCAATAAAGGTTGCAAAATTCAGCTCAATGGAAGAAAGTTTGACATGAAGGTATGTGTCTTTCATCCCAGCTAGAGTGAGAATGGTAAAATAGGAAGATCTACTGTCCAGGTGTAGGCTGAGGCAATAAATTAATCAGTAAAAGAAAGGATAGGCAGAAGAGGGAGGAGGAGGAGGAGGAAGGCTGGATTGCAACTCAATAGTAGAGCACTTGCATAACACACACAGAGTCTGGGTTTGAGCTCTAGTACTGCAAATACATACATACATACATACATACATACATACATACATACATACATACATGAGTGAGTTAGTAAGTACAGACAGTCTTTCTATAGAAAAAAGAAAGGTAACTCCCAGACATCAGCACTTCAGAATATTTCTGTTTCCCTCCTCATTTGAGGCACTGTGAGAATTTATCATGACATTCCACTTTGATAAGCCAACACAGGTAAACTGCCCTTCTTGCTGTTTCAGTAATTCTGTTTTCTTCAACTCAACATATTGTCCTGCATTGCAGGACATGTTTGACACATCATCAGATGTTTCCACAAATAAATGCAACTCGAAGGGGGCAACAATATATGCATTTTCTCTTCCTGGTGTTGTAAATTTTCCTTCCCTGTTTGGACCTAGAGAAGTGGCTTTTGCTGAAGATTCATTTTTATATATGCACTAAGTTCTTTTCATCTTTTTATATAAAATGTTTTCTTTCCTATAGGCAGGAAGGGAGAGAGGGAGGGAGGGAGGAAAGAAGGAAGGAAGGAAGGAAGGAAGGAAGGAAGGAAGGAAGGAAGGAAGGAAGGAAGGAAGGAAGGAAGGAAGGAAAAGAAAAAAAGAAAAGAGAAAGGAAAGAAAGAAAAGAAGGTGGTGCTTTCCTCTAAACCATGTTTTCATTTTCTGGGCAGAACTGGTCATATTCAATCTGCAGTTTCTTTTTTAAAATATAATTTTTTGTTATTATTAAGATGTTGTACAGAGGGGTTACCCTTTTACAATTCAGGTAATGCGTACATTTCTCTTTTGGACAATGTCACCCCTTTCTTCACTATCTCCCAACCTCCCCCTCCCATCCCTGCTCACAAGTAGCATTGTTCATTTTCAACATAGTATATACTATTTGTGCATTTTTAACAACTTAGTTTCCTGAGAATGGTGTTGAACTTAATTTCTTTTAGAAATGATGTCAGGGATTAACTCCAAGCCAAAAATAGAATATTTAGTTCATGGTAATGTAAAACACTCAAAAATGATAAAATATGGTAACAATGACCTGTTAAGTAAAAATGCAATATCACAGTCAGGAACTATATATACATTCTTTAACCTGTAAAGTCTCTACTTTGTTTTAAAGAGGAAAGAACTAAGTAAAGAAATATCTTTATTAAATGAAGATATTTAAACAGGCTTCTGGGGCTGGGAATATGGCCTAGTGGCAAGAGAGCTCGCCTTGTATACATGAAGCCCTGGGTTCAATTCTCCAGCACCACATATCTAGAAAATGGCCAGAAGTGGCACTGTGGCTCAAGTGGCAGAGTGCTAACCTTGAGCAAAAAGGAAGCCAGGGACAGTGCTTAGGCCCTGAGTCCAAGCCCCAGGACTGGCCAAAAAAAAAAAAAAAGAAAAAAGAAACATGCTTCTATGGTGTCAATTTTAAAAGAAACTACTTATTGTACCAATTACACAGAAAATACACAAATCAAGTATATATATATATATATATATTCATATGCATGTAATCTTCTTAGGAGATTAAACAATAATCTTTTTAGAGACTTTTGAGAGACTTGGGGTTATACTTTAGCTTATTTTGAGGAAGTGATTCAGAAATGTCTGTTCTATTGTAGCTTTACCCATTATAAAATTTCCTGTAGTTTATATTTAAAAAAATTAGAGATAACAATGTAAGTCTTCATACTAATGTATTCAAAATTGGGATCTATTTCCTACAAACTAGATGAGTAACCTCTACAGCCCTATCTATTGTAACCACAAGTAATAAAATGGGTATGAATGTCAGGGAGAAATTTAAATGCAATAGTTTATGAGTCAATACCTACCTCTATATAAAACCATGCAGAACCCTTCATCCTTCTGAAGGTGAAAAAATCTGGCCTCTTGATATTTTCTTTTTTTTTATGATGTAAAGGACATTTTATTTTTTTTTCAAATGTTTATTATCAAACTGATGTACAGAGAGGTTACAGTTTCATACGTTACGCAATGGATACATTTCTTGTACTGTATGTTAACCTGTCCCTCATACCCCCTCCCTCCTCCCCCTGTCCCTCCAACGCCACCCCCCAGGTGTTCAGTTCACTTACACCAAAGAGTTTTGCAACTATTGCTTTTGTAGTTGTTTGTCTTTTTTTACCCTGTGTCTCTCAAATTTGGTATTCCCTTTCAATTTCCTAGTTCCAATACCAGTATACACGGTTTCCAATATACTCAGATAACATTACAGTGATAGTGTAGGTACAACCACAGGAAGGTGATACAAGAACATCATCAATAATAGAAGTTACAGATACACATAGGACGTTGAAAGTAGTTACAACTGTGATAGAACAATCATTTCCATAACATGGAGTTCATTTCACTTAGCATCATCTTATGTGTTCATAAAGTTATAGCTACTGGGCCTTGTGATGCTCTGCTATGACTTGCCTAAACCTGTACTAATTATTCCCAATAAGGGAGACCATAGAGTCCATGTTTCTTTGGGTCTGGCTTACTTCACTTAGTATAATTTTTTCCAAGTCCTTCCATTTCCTTACTAATGGGGCAATGTCATTCTTTCTGATAGAGGCATAAAATTCCATTGTGTATATGTACCACATTTTCCTGATCCATTCGTCTACTGAGGGGCATCTGGGTTGGTTCCAGATTCTCGCTATGACAAATTGTGCTGCGATGAACATTGTTGTGCTGGTGGCATTACTGTGATTTTGTTTGTGGTCTTTTGGATAGATACCCAAAAGTGGGGCTGCTGGGTCATAGGGGAGTTCTATATTTAGCCTTCTGAGGAATCTCCATACTGCTTGCCAGAGTGGCTGAACCAGTTTACATTCCCACCAACAATGAAGTAGGGTTCCCTTTTGGCCACATCCCCTCCAACAATTGTTATTGTTAGTTTTCTTGATATATGACATTCTTACTGGGGTGAGATGGAATCTCAATGTTGTTTTGATTTGCATTTCTTTTATGGCCAGTGATATAGAGCATTTTTTCATATGTCTCTTAGCCATTCTCATTTCCTCATCAGAGAAGTTTCTTTGTAAGTCTTTAGCCCACTTGATGAGGTTGCTATTGGTTCTTTGCGGTTTTGTTTTGGAAGAAGGTAATTTTTTTAGTTCTTCATATATTTTAGAGATGAGGCCTTTGTCTGTTGAATGTCTGGTAAAGATCTTCTCCCAGTCTGTGGGCTTTCTGTTTATCTTGCGAGCTATGTCCTTTGCCATGCAGAAGCTCTGCAGTTTGATGCAGTCCCATTTGTCCAACCTTTCTTTGATTTGTAGCCTTTCTGGGTCTTCGTTAAGGAAGTTCCGTCCTGCGCCAAGGAGCCCAAGTGTTTCTCCTACTCCTTCCTTTAGTGTTTTCAGGGTGTCTGTTTTGATTTCGAGGTCTTTAATCCATTTGGAATTGATTTTGGTGCAGGGTGATATATAAGGATCTAGTTTTAGTTTGTTGCATGTGTGAGCCAGTTTTGCCAGCACCACTTGTTAAAGAGGCTATCTTTCTTCCATACTATTGTTTTAGCCCCTTTATCAAAGATTAAGTAGGCATAGTTCTGTGGGTTCATTTCCGGGTCTTCAATTCTGTTCCATTGGTCTTCAGGCCTGTTCTGGTGCCAATACCAAGCTGTTTTTATTGCTACAGCTTTATAATACAGCTTGAAGTTGGGTATTGTAATTCCTCCAGCACTGTTCTTTCTGCTTAGGAGTGTTTTTGCTATTCTAGGTCTTTTATTGTTCCATATGAATTTCTGGATTGCTTCCTCTATTTCATTAAAGAATGGTGTTGGGATATTAATGGGTATTGCATTGAATTTGTAGATAGCCTTTGGCAGTATTGACATTTTGATTATATTAATCCTCCCAATCCAGGAGCATGGGAGGTTTTTCCATTTCCTTAGTTCTGACTTAATTTCATTTTTCAAGCTTTTAAAGTTCTCATCAAAGAGGTCTTTCACTTCTTTGGTTAAGGTTATTCCTAAGGTATTTTATGTGTTGGGGGGCTATTGCAAAAGGAGTTGCTTTCCTGATTTCAGCCTCAGTCTTCAGGTCATTAGCATAGAGAAAGGCTGTTGATTTTTGAGGGTTTATTTTATATCCTGCAACTTTGCCAAAGTTTTGGATCAGCTCTAGTAGCTTGGGGGTAGAGTCTATGGGATTCTTTAGGTATAGGATCATGTCATCTGCAAAGAGAGAAAGTTTAACTTCATCTTTTCCTATTTGGATCCCTTTTATATTTTCTTCTTGCCTAATTGCTCTGGCTAGGAATTCTAGTACTATGCGGAAGAGCAGGGGAGAGAGTGGACATCCCTGCCTTGTTCCTGATTTTAAAGGGAATGGCTTTAGTTTTTCACCATTTAGAGTTATGCTTGCTGTTGGTTTGTCATAAACTGCCTTGATTATATTCAGGAATGTTCCCTGGAATCCCAGTATTTCCAGGGCTTTTAGCATAAATGGGTGCTGGATTTTATCGAACGCTTTTTCCGCATCCAGAGATAAAACCATGTGGTTCTTTACCTTGCTCTGGTTGATGTGGTGGATTACATTAATTGACTGGCGTATATTAAACCAACTTTGCATCCCTGGGATGAATCCAGTTTGATCACGGTGTATGATTTTTTTCATGACCTGTTGAAGTCGATTGGCCAGAATTTTGTTGAGAATGTTTGCGTCTATATTCATCAGGGAAATTGGGCTATAGTCCTCTTTCCGTGATGAGTCTCTGCCTGGTTTTGGGATGAGGGTTATACTGGCTTCATAGAATGAGTCTGGTAGTGAATGTTCTCTTTCAATTTCATTGAAGAGTTTGAGAAATATTGGAATGAGATCTGTTTTGAAGGCCTTGTAGAATTCTGCAGTGAATCCGTCTGGACCTGGGCTTTTCTTAGATGGGAGATCATTTATTGCCGTTTCTATTTCAATACTGGATATGGGTCTGTTTAGAAGGTTTAAATCTTCATGGTTGAGTTTGGGGGTATCAATTTTTTCTAGGAAATGATCCATTTCTTCCAAGTTCTCGAAATTGTTGGCATAAAGGTTTGCAAAATAGTCCCTTATTTTCTGAATTTCGGTTATTTCTGTGGTGATGCTACCTGTTTCATCTCTTATCTTGTTTATTTGAGTGTGCTGCCTTCGTTTTTTGGTCAGGTTTGCCAGGGGTCTGTCTATCTTGTTGATTTTTTCAAAGAACCAACTCTGTGTTTTGTTGATTCTTTCGATGGTTTTTTTCGTCTCTAATTGATTTAATTCTGATTTGATTTTAATTATTTGCTTCCGTCTATTGACTTGGGGTTTGGCTTGCTGTTCTCTCTCCAGAAAATCAAGGTGCTTCCTTAAATTACTGAGTTTCTGTTTCTCCAGTTTGTTGATGTATGTACGCAGAGATATAAATTTTCCTCTGAGTACTGCCTTTGCTTTGTCCCAAAGGAGCTGGTACTTTGTGTCCTCAACTTGGTTGAAGTCCATAAACATTTGAATTTCCGTTTTAATTTCTTCAATGACCCACTGATGGTTCAGCAGTGTGTTGTTTAGTCTCCATGAATTGAAGGATTTTCTGTGGTGGCTGTTTGAGTTGAGCTCTAATTTTATTCCATTGTGGTCTGAGAGAATGCAGGGAATGGTTTTGATACTTCTGAATTTGTATAGATTTTCTTTGTGCCCTAAGATGTGATGTATTTTGGAGAATGTTCCATGTGCTGCCGAAAAGAATGTGTATTCTGTCCTTGCTGGGTGGAGTATTCTGTAGATGTCGGTTAAGTCTAGTTGGTCTATGCAATTATTAAGATCTGTGGTTTCTTTGTTCAGTTTTCGGCATGTTGATCTGTCCAGAGGTGATAGTGGAGTGTTAAAGTCCCCAACTATCAATGTGTTTGGGTCTATGAGTGTTTTGGAGTCAGTAGTGTTTGTTTGATGAAGTTGGGTGCTCCTGCATTTGGTGTGTAGATATTTAGAATGGTTATATCTTCCTGTAGGAGAGATCCCTTTACTAGTATGTAGTAACCTTCTTTGTCTCTTCTTACCTTTTTTAATTTGAAGTCAATTTTGTCTGATACTAGGATTGCAACTCCAGCCTGCTTATGGGGGCCATTTGCTTGATAGATTTGATTCCAGCCTTTCACTTTTAGAAGATGTTTACTTTTGCTGGATGGATGTGTCTCTTGGAGGCAGCAGAAAGATGGATCTTGATTTTTGATCCAACTTATGAGCCTATGTCGTTTGATTGGAGAATTAAGTCCATTCATGTTGAGAGTTAGGATTGAGAGATGATCGTTTGTTCCTTTCATTATCACTATCTTGTTTAAAGCTGTGTCTTCTCATTTCTCGATCTGATGTTTACTATTTAGGGTTCATTTCTCTGTCTGTATTGGGATCTTGATTATTTTCCCTGTATAGTACGTCTTTGAGGATTTTCTGTAAAGCTGGTTTGGTGGAGATATATTGTTTCAGTTTTTGCTTATTGTGGAAGACTTTTATTTGACCTTCAGCTATGAATGAGAGTTTGGCTGGGTACAGAATTCTTGGTTGGTAGTTATTTTTATTTAGTGTTTGGTATACTTTATTCCAGGCTCTCCTTGCTTTCATGGTCTCTGCTGAGAAGTCTGGGGTGATTCTGATTGCTTTTCCTTTATATGTGATTGTTTTCTTCTCCCTAACAGCTTTCAGGATTCTTTCCTTGTACTCTACTGATCCTGTTTTGATCACAATGTGTCGGTGGGATGTCCTATTCTGGTCTGGTCGGTTTGGGGTTCTAAATGCTTCTTGTATCTGTAGAAGCCTTTCCTTCTGGATATTTGGGAAGTTCTCAGCTAATATTCTGTTAAATAGATTGCCTATCCCATTAACTTCTTTCTCCAAGTTTTCCTCAATACCTATTATCCTTAAATTGGGCTTCCTGATCGTGTCTTGAATCTCCTGTAGCGATCTGTTTTTTGATTGGACTGGATTTGTATTGATTTTTGATCTTTCTCCATAGATTCTAGGGAATCTTCAGCTCCTGAGATTCGATCCTCTGCTTCAGTTAATCGGGACTGTAGGCTAGGTACTTGATTTCGAATCTCTTTTCCTTCTGACTGGTCTTTCCTGATGATTTCCATGTCATTTCTTAGGTCTTGTATGGACTTCTTTACTTCATTAACTTCATTACTTTGGTTTTGATTGTTGTCTCTCAAATCTTTAAGCTGGGTAGCTATCTTTTCATTTGACTCTTTAAGTTCATTTATCTTTCTATTTGTGGATGCTATGAAGTTCTCCATTAATTTTTGCTTTGCCTCCTCATGCTCTAGAATAATTGACTGAAGAGATTCAAACTTTTCATTTATCATGTTTATCAGTAGACTTTGTAGAGCATTTTGGGGGTTCTCTTCTATGTCTTTGATTGACTCCTCTGCTTCCTGTTTGTTTTGAGTGGGGGATAAGACTTCATTGTTTGCCATCTTTCTTGTGTTCCTTCTGCCCATTTGAATTGGGAATGCCTGTCTACCAGCACCTGTGAGCACCGTTTAAGACCCAAAGCAGCCCTTACCAAGCACTGTTGTGTAAATCTTAGAAGTTCACAATTATATACAGATACCTTGTATACCTGTGTATAAAATTAGATTTGGTAGTTACTTATTTACTGTTACAGCCCTATATGCAATTCTTGTTTTTATATTAAGTCCTTTTAGGACTGGATTTCTCTATGAACCACTTTGATTCACTCAGATTAAGCTGGGATACCCTCTATCCAATAACCAGGAGTCAATGGAACCTGGAGGTCCAGGCAGTAAGTCAGGAGGTAAGTTGGAGGTAGTAAAGAGAATAGAGTAAAATGTATTGGGAGGTGGTGATTTTGGTTTAATTTCAGTGACGTGGAAATGTGGAGAAGAGTAGAATCAGTAGAAAGAACAAGGTTAAAATGACAGACAATGGAGAGTTAGCAGAAAAGAGTGGAGGTGTTATTCATAGGAAAGTAATTTTTAAAGAAAGAGAACGCAAGAGAGAAATAAAGTAAAAATATTGGAAGACAGATGAACAAAACAGAGAAAAATTATTTAAAAAAAGAAAAAAATAAAAAGGAAAAAAAACACAGAAAAGGAACAACCCAAACAAGCAAACAAAAAAAAACTTGATAAAACAAACCGGTAAAAATGGAAAACAAACAAACAACAACAACAAAAAAAAAACCAACAACGTTTGAGAAGTGAAAAAATTAAAATGAAATTTTTTTAAAAAAAAAAATTAAAAAATATTTGAAAAAAAAATGGCGTCCTCCTTGTTTGGGTGTTCTTTCCCCAGTCTCTGGTTTCCTTGCAATGGTCTGCAGTCTGTTTTCCTGATTGGCTGGTTTGACTTGATTTCAGTTGGCAAGGGGTGGATCTGTTCTGACCCTTCTCCCCTGTTGGTGCAATCCTGGGTCTCTGTGGTTCGCACAGCTTGCAGGCAGGCCTTGGGTGTCCTCTGTAGATGGGGACGTGAGCAGTCTCGGGAACTGTGGCGGCTCTGTCTGCTGTGGGGCTGCTGCCTTTGATGCCTGGCTTTGAATAGGCTGTGGACTCAGCAGGGCGGGGTGCCTCTGGCCTGTTTTACTGGGCTGAAAGTTGCTTGCCTGGGGGAGACGGCCTCCTTGGCGGAGGTGGCTTTGGAATGCAGCTCCGTTTTGGGCTGGGAATTGGGCTTCCTCTGTGACGGGACCGTTTAGCTGTCCCAGGAACTGTTTGTTCCCCCGTCTGGTGTTTCCGTGTCGCCGGTAGCTGCTTGCAGCTTTCGCTTTAAATTTAGAAATTCCGGCGGGCAGGGCGGGGCGCCTCTGGCTGAGCCATGGCCCAGGACATGCCTCCCACCTGGGCAAGGGGCGTTCTCCTGGGCGGAGCTGGCTCTCACTGTTCGGTCCCTCTTGCCCTTTTCAAAGATGGCTACTTTGACCTCGCTTTCCCCAGGCCCGCTTTAGTTCCAATCTGGTCTGACCCTATGCCAGTGGCAAAGATGGCGCTTTGCTCTGGCAGTGGGGGAAGGGCTGCTTTCCAGAAGCTGCTCTGTGGGCGTGAGTGCGAATATCTTTCATGGGGTACTCACGCTTTCTCTGCGATTTCAGGTCGTCCGTGCTCAGCTGCCGTCTGGAGTATTTCTCGCTGTTCTACGCTGTGTGCTTTAGCCGCGCAGAGTGTGGGTCACTGTGCCTGGCGCTGTGCCGGTGCCGGGAGCTATGCTGGCGCCGGCACTGGCGCCGCGGCGGGATGCCGCCGGGAGCTCAAATCTGTGTTTTCAGAAGAGCAAACTCGATTTTTCCTTCCTTGCCAGAATCCCTGTACTGTTAGAACTTACTCTGGCTGTCTTTCTAGGAGTAAAAGTTTCTATGGGGTGAGAAAACTGCGATGTCGGAGGGAGCTCAGCTAGGGCTCTGCTGCTCCTCCGCCGTCTTCCCGGAAGTGTCTCTTGATATTTTCTTATAGACAGATTTCTCAATATTCTTATTTTATGGTGCCTTTCTGAATATTCCATGTCCTTTTGTTCTTCAGTAGGTAACCAAGCCTGGGCCATTTCCCAATAATAACCTCTTTTAAATTCATTGTAGAACTCTTTTGATCTTGCAAGTTTATTTGAGATGTAGCATCCCTGACAATCCAAAGACAGTAACCACAGTCAAATTCCTTGGACAGTAAACTTAATGAAGACATTGCCAAGATTTTGGCTACAGAGAAGGGACTTTTTCCATTTGTGAGTTGTGAGACTGGGATCCTACAATGCACCCTCAAGGGTATGCCCCTGCCCTCAGTGACCAAAGGACCTCTCATTAGGCTCTACCTCTTAAAGGTTCTACCATCTGCCAATAATTCTGTGCTAGAGGCCAAACCTTCCACACATGGGCCTTTGATATACATATACATAATGAAAAGATTGTTGCAGGTAAATTGTTTAACATAGACATCATCTCACAGTCTTCTTTTAATAATAAAATTATCTAAAATCTTCTCACTTAGGAAAATGGTAGTATACAGTACAATATAGTTTTCTATAGTCCTGCTGCTACCCTTTAGATCTTTACAATTATTCATACAACATAACTGCCACTTTGTGTACTTTGGCCCTTCTAATTCATTCACACACCTCTCTCTGCCTCAGGTAACTACTATTCCATTGTGTTTCTGTGTATTTGACTCTTCTTTTAGAGCTCATGCAATTTTTGTTTGGTATCTGGATTATTTTACTTGAAATAATGACCTCTAATTTAATCCATTTAGTTTAAAATGGCAGAATTTCCTTTCTTTTTGAAAATGGAATAACTCCCACCCTGTGGGGGGGGGGGGAAGAGTGTGAGTGTGAGTGTGTGTGTGTCTCAGAAATTCTTTTTTTATTGTAAAGGTCATGTACAGAGAAGTTACAATTACATAAGGAAATGAGTACAATTCTTGTTGAACATTGTTACCCCTTCCTTAGTTTTCTCCTGCTTTCCCTCCCCCCAACTCTCCTCCTCCTGCTCACAAATTCTTTGTCCACATATCCATACACAAACACTTCAATTATTGCCATATCTTGACTTTTGCAAATAATGTTGCAATGAACATACACCTATCTAACCTACCATGTCCTATTCTAGGAAATCTCTGTGCTGTTTTCTCCAGTGACTGTAGCAATTTGTATTCCCATTAGCAATGTACGAGGTTTCTGTTTGCTCTACACTCTTTCCAATACTTGTTATCTTCTGGCCGTGTGTGTGTGTGTGTGTGTGTGTGTGTGTGTGTACTTGTTACCCGCCTGTGCACTCAGGGGGTTAAACCCAGGTCCTCAAATATGCTCAGCAAGTACAATGCCACTAAGCTACAACCTGAGCCCCATCTTTTTTTTTTTTTTAATGTTCAGTATCTTGACATTTCGTCATTTCTTTCTTTCTTTTTTTTTTTTTTTTTTTTTGGCCAGTCCTGGGCCTTGGACTCAGGGCCTGAGCACTGTCCCTGGCTTCTTCCCGCTCAAGGCTAGCACTCTGCCACGTGAGCCACAGCGCCGCTTCTGGCCATTTTTTTTTCTGTATATGTGGTGCTGGGGAATCGAACCTAGGGCCTCGTGTATCCGAGGCAGGCACTCTTGCCACTAGGCTATATCCCCAGCCCCTCGTCATTTATTTCTAATGTTTAAAATGTACATGCAGGGGCTGGGGATATGGCCTAGTGGCAAGAGGGCTTGCCTCCCATACATGAAGCCCTAGGTTCGATTCCCCAGCACCACATATACAGAAAACAGTCAGAAGGGGCACTGTGGCTCAAGTGGCAGAGTGCTAGCCTTGAGCAAAAAGAAAGCCAGGGACGGTGCTCAGGCCCTGAGTCCAAGGCCCAGGACTGGCAAAAAAAAAAAAATGTACATGCATCTTACAGCAAAGTATAATGCTATTTAACATATTTTCTAGGTATCTTCTGTTACTTCTAAAGATATGCTCATCAGTAACCTGAATGTAGGTAATTTGAGAAGTTATATTGAAAAGGACACTTTTTCCACATTATTGAAAACATGACACCAGTGACTACTTACATAAAATCAGTAAACTATTTCATTAAGGAGCTTCTCATTTTGTTTATTTTCTTCTGTTGATTCCTTGGGCTTGAGCTCAGGGTTTGTGTGTTGGGCCTGAGCTTCTTTGCTCAAGGGTAGCGCTCTACCCCTTGAGCCCCTTGAGCCATCGTTTGTTTGCACAGCTGACTTTGTGCAGTCAGTAAGAATCTCATAGACTTCCTGCCTGGGCTGGCTTCAAAAAATAATCTGTTCTCAGCCTCCTGACAAGCTGAGAGTACATATTTGAGACACTATGGCCAGGCACTTTTAAGTGAATGACATATGTTTCCATATGTTTTATGTAAGTTATCGTAGGTCTATCATGATGATTTGACTTAGGGGAGCTCCCACCATTACTCTGCCCAAAGGAGATGGTTAAGAACAAACATCAGGAGTATTCTGAGGGCCTGACCGACAGACATGGTAACACCCATGTACTGAGGAGGATCGAGGAGCCCCAAATGCCTTAGACTGCATACCCAGTCACTCACCTTTGACATAGTCGTGGCATTCCTAGACACTTGGGAAGGAGAGAAAACCCTGTGCTGTGTTTCTCAGCACATTTGGGGATTTCTGCTAATGTGAAGAAGTTGGAAATTATCTCAGTGGAAAGGATATTGAAGGAAGGGATGGCCCAAAGGATAGGCTGAATATCTTCCTACCTATCAAGGAATTCAGATCCAGCGTTCTGGTTTAAACTTCATGATAAAAAGTAGCATAAAATAAATGTCAGATCTTCTCAAACTAGTCTCTCAATTATTTGAAATCTGTATTCCTAATTCTATCTGCAAATTAGGTTCTGTCTGGTTGACCTTTAGTTTGGATTGGATGTCGTCCAAATCTACATGTGATGATTCCTCTTATTAATTTTATGCAATCTCACTATTATACATATATATTTGTACATATCTATATATTGTTTAAAGATACTTTGATATCCAATAAATCAGAAATGACTCCACTTTCTATTAAAGATCAAACTTCCTCAGTGAATCTTAATGTTGAAAAATACATCATTATTCACTCAGAGATTTTCATCACTCACGACACTAAACATCATATACAATATGGAACATTACATATACCACAAACTTGGCTGTTAAATAAAAAAGCTATCAATTTTAAAAGTTCATCATTCATTTAGATGGAATACTTAGTGTTTTTAGAACTTGTTACTTCAGGGTTTTTTGCATGCCATACCTGGTGCTTAGATGAGTATTTGTTCACAAAATTAAAAACAAGTGAGGTATGTCAAGTGACGAGCTCTCCTATTACTTTCAATGTGGGCCCCATCTTTTGACTTTTCAATAATAGACATAGTGATGATGTAAAATGATCTCTCCTGTGGTTTTGATGTGCATTTCCCTGCTGATTTGGGTTTAGAGCACTTTTTCACTTATTTGTTGGTGGTTATTGTATCTGTCTTCTTTGAAAAAAAAATTCTGTTTAGTCTTGCGTGTTTGTGTGTGTCTGTGTGTGTCTGTGTGTGCCAATCCTAAGACTTGAACTTGAGGCCTGGGTGCTGTTTCTTTTTTTTTTTTCAGTCAAGACTAGTATACTGCATCACTTGAGCTACACATCTACTTCCTGCTTTTTGGTGGTTAATAGGAGATAAGGGTCTGGTGGATTTGTCTGCCTAGGCTGGCTCCAAACTGTGATTCTCCAATTTCAGCCTCCTGAAGTGACTAGGATTACAGGCATGAGTCACTAGTACTTGGCTTTCTTCAATTTTTTACATCATTGCTTTATAGATTTTAGCATACATATCTTTCATCTTCTTGGCTAAACTGATTCTTATTCCTTGCTGAGCCTTACTAGTTTATGAGATGAGTTGATGCAAGCAAAACGAAACTGCTCTCCCTATACCTTTTTTACTTATTTTTTTATTGTAAAGGGGATGTACAGAGGGGTCACAGTTACATAAGTAAGGTAATAAGTACATTTCGTATTCTGGTCCTGGTGCTTGGACCTGGATGCTATCCTAGAGCTTTTCTGCTCAAGGTTAGTACTCTACCACTTGAATCACAGCTTATTACCGGCTTTTGGTTAACTGGAGATGAGCGTCTCATGGACTTTCCTGCCTAGACTGGCTTTGAACCACAATTCTCAGATGTAAACCTTCTGAGTAGCTAGGATTACAAACACGAGCTGCTGGCACCCTTCTCCTACACCTTTTTGTGTGATTGTTCTGGGGCTATTTCTTTTGCCTACTGTATGGTCAACGCTTTTTAAGTGGACTTCTAAGATCTTCCTGAGTTATTTGCATTCTCAGTTAGGTTTTAAATTATTGCTCTTGTGGGAGCAAGGAAGGCCAGGGTCTCTTACTCCACCATCTGGTTAATAGCACCTAGAAGTATTTCTTTCATCAACATCTATAATTGAATATTGATATTAACTGGCTCTAGAGATGTTCTTACTGAGAAATAATTTAGTATAAATAGGAATACAACCCACTTGTGAAGAAACTTTACTCTGAAGACTTTACCAAGGAGGAATAAGGGGTTTGTTTTTACATTGATTCAAATAAGCTACTTCAAATAAGCAGTAGTCCTCATGTCCTGCCACAGAGAAGTCGGAATTGTACTGTGTAACAATGTATATTATGGTCAGCCAGACAACATCTTCCTTAACACTCCCCCCATGAGGTTGCTATCTTAGGTGTAGTTTTGCCTAGGCTCCCAGGAAGCAAGTCACTTGAGCCATGAGTGGTAGTCTCATGAGGCTTCTTAAGAGTGTAAGCTTGCTGGGTGCTGGTGGCTTATATCTGCAATACTAGCTATACAGGAGGCTGAGATCTGAGAGTCATGGTTCAAATCCAAGCCCAGCAGCAAAGTCTATGTGACTCTTATCTCTAATTGACTACCAAAATCCAGAAGTGAAGCTGTGGCTCAAGTGGTAGAACACCAACTTTGAGCCAAAAAAGATCCTAAGAGACAGCATCCAAACCCCAGTACCTGCACAAAAAGGGGGAACAGTGTTAGCTTAACCCTAATACAGTCTCAAACTTTCAAGATCAAAGTTGTCCCAGAGTTTACAGGAACTTCTCCCATCCTCCTATTTTCTAGGATAAACCTAAATTCATAATAATTGCCCTCTAAATAATTCCATACCTGGATCCACAAATTTTGAGTCTTTCTAAAAGGCTATTAAAAATACTTTGTTTGTGAAGCTAAACTCAGCTTTGGTTTTGAGATTAGTACCAAAGTTAGAATATTTTCTATAAAGACGTTAAAGCCAGATCCTTTTCCTCTTTTTCACATTGCTCTTCCATCAGCCTCATTTGAGGATCCAATTGAGAACTCCAGGTCAGAATCAAACCCTAGGGTACCTGATAATTATGCACAGCCTACTCTAGATGTTCTGTATCATGTACTAAGTATGACAAGAAAAATATTTCAAAAGAATCTGGTGATAAAAGAACTGAAATTCTCTTAACTAGCCCAAACTGCTTTTAACTCCAACTGAGACTTGAAATGAACTCTTGAATTTCTTTTGATAATTTTTAATACAGTATATCTCAGAGGGGGGGGGATATCTTTAACAAGTATTTAAAAATCCAGTGTGCATGTATGGCAACATCACAATGAAACCCCTTCATATCACAAATATATCTTAACTCAAAAAATCTCTATAACACAAAACCAAAATGTGCTTGAATTTTCTAATACAACCTTCTGGTGTTAATGATCACTAGCACTTGAAGTACTTAATCTCCCTCACATCAATTGCAGAATAATTATCTTTAAAATATTGATTTTTGTTCCCTAGTATGTGAAATATTTTATACTTTGGTCAGTTTCTTATTCCTTTATTTGAACAAAATGTTCTTTACATGAAATTCATTACTATTCAGGCTATAAGAGGTTTCTTTTCTGTTCTTTCTTTCGTTTTTTTTCTGATACTGGGGCCTGAACTCAGGGCCTAGGTGCTATCCCTTAGTTTTTTTTCTTTTGTTTTGTTTTGCTCAAAGTTAGCACTCTACCACTTGAGACACACTTCCACTTCTGAATTTTTCATGGTTAATTGGAGGTAACAGTCTCATGGAATTTTTCTTCCAAGGCTGGCTTTGAACCTCAGTCCTCAGGTCTCAGCCTCCTGAATAGCTAGTATTACAGGCATGAGCCACCAGTGCTCAGTTCTGAGTTGGTTTTTTTTTTTTTGGTTTTTTTTTTTGCCAGTCCTGGGCCTTGGACTCAGGGCCTGAGCACTTTCCCTGGCTTCTTTTTGCTCAATGCTAGCACTCTGCCACTTGAGTCACAGCACCACTTCTGGCCATTTTCTGTATATGTGGTGCTGGGGAATCGAACCCAGGGCTTCGAGTATACAAGGCAAGCACTCTTGCCACTAGGCCATATCCCCAGCCCCTCTGAGTTATTTTTAATCTGATAGTTTATGCTGCCATGATAGTTTTCCTGTTAGAAAGATTAACAGAAGAAATTACTGTTTATGGAGAGCAAACTATAGTTTGAACATTGGGCCCTTAAAACAGTACAGTCTTGGAACTAGTGGAAGCATCATGGAAAACATTCATTAGAAGTTTTCCAACTTAACATGATACAAAATGTGTAGTTAGGCTAATTCAGGGGGTTAACTGGTATCGGTTGAGTGTGACCTTTGATACAAGACTAAGCTTTATTTTGTGGGTGACCAGAAGATAGTGAAGGTTTGTTTTTAGTAGGGGAAAGACTAGAAAAATGTTTTTGGAAAATGATGAAATGATACACTTATCAAGGCACATTTTTTGCCATATGGCAGAGGTGGTTGTGATTCCCGGACCTTGAAAAAGGATTGGTGAGAGCCCTTGTCTTCATCACAACGCACCCTCTCAAAGTGCATCCTGTATACAAGAGCTGTGGTTCTGAGATAAGAGGCCCTTTCACATCAAGAGCTTCATTGTTAAAGGATCCCTCTCTGGGTGAAGTTCTGGCAATCATCTCATAGTCCAAGACAGCCATTGAATCTTGCTTGAAGCAAACATTACTTTATCACTCAGTGCTTCAGGCTTAACTATACCTGAATGGTTATGCCTGAGGAGCTTTCAACACTACTACAGGTATTAGACCAAGTTTTACATTAAATTCATGATTTCTCCCCCCCAAAAAAATACTTCTTCAGGGTCACAAAATTGCCCTTCATTTGCCCCGTGGATAGTGTTAATGGGTGGAGACAGTTATGGAAAAGTCCTTAGTCTCAGTCAATTCTTTTATTTTTTAATAATAATTATTTATTGTCAAAGTGATGTACAGAGCGGTTACAGTTTCATACGTTAGTCCATGGGTACATTTCTTGTACTATTTGTTACCTCCACCCCCATTCCCCCCTCCCCTCTCCCCCTTCTCCTCTCCCCCCATGACTTCAATTGGTTTACACAAAATGGTTTTTCAAGTATTGCTTTTGAAGTCGTTTGTCTTTTTATCCTTTGTCTGTCGATTTTGATATTCCCTTTCACTTCCCTAGTTCTAATACCAGTATATACAGTATCCAAGGTACTCAGATGAGATACAGTGATAGCGTGAAAATAACCACAGGAAGGCGATACAAGAGGATCATCAAGAAAAAAAGCTACAAAAGACATACAATGGAAAAAACATAGCCTCTTCAACTACTGGTATGGGAAAACTGGGTAGCCATATGTAGAAAACTCAAAGTATACCCTAGCCTATCACCATGCACCAAGATCAACTCAAAATGGATCAAGGACCTCAGCATCAGACCTGAATCCTTGAAACTACTGAAGGCCAGAGTAGGAAAGACGCTAGAACTTATAGGCACAGGAAGGAACTTCCTGAATATAGTCCTAGGGGCACAACAGATAGGGGAGAGACTCAACAAATGGGGCTACTACAAAATAAAAAGTTTCTGCACAGCTAAAGACATAACCACCAAACTAGAAAGACAGCCAACCATATGGGAAAGGATCTTCACCAGCACAGCAACAGACAAAGGCCTAATATCCATCATCTACAGAGAACTCAAAAAAATAACCCTCTCCAAATGCAATAAACCAATTATTAAATGGGCAAAAGAGCTAAAGAGAGACTTCGCAGAAGAGATAAAAATGGCAAAGAAACAAATGAGGAAATGTTCAACATCCCTGGCAGTAAAGGAAATGCAAATAAAAACAGCAATGAGATACCACCTCACTCCAGTTAGAATGGCCTATACTCTGAACTCAGGCAACAACAAATGCTGGAGGGGATGCGGGGAAAGAGGAACCCTTCTCCACTGTTGGTGGTAGTGCAAATTAGTACAATCACTTTGGAGAACAGTATGGAGGTTTCTCAAAAAGCTCAGCATAGACCTACCCTATGACCCAGCCACACTACCCCTAGGCATCTATCCTGAACAACAACAGGTCTCAGGATATCATAAAGACATCTGCACATCCATGTTTATTGCTGCACAGTTCATAATAGCCAAAATATGGAAACAACCCAGATGCCCCACTACAGATGAATGGATCCAAAAAATGTGGTACCTGTACAAAATGGAATACTACATAGCAATTAGAAATGATAAAATATTGGCATTCGCAAGGAAATGGTCAGAACTTGAACAAATAATGTTGAGCGAGACAAGCCTAGAACAGAGAACAAAGGGGCATGGTCTCCTTGATATATGACTGTTAGGGTGCAGGGGGTGGGGGGAGACAGTAGATACCAGGTCTGTGAAACAAAGAACTTCTTGTCAAATGTTATTTCCACAGGTTTGGGTCAGCGACCTTACATTGTGTATCTAAAACAACTACTAAACATACAAAGGTCTAAAATAGACCTCTCAGTGGGTCACAATAGCTCAACAGCTATGTATATATGATTATATAAGACAAGGATAAGCAAACTCTATTGTTGGCGTTATAATTAAAGTTCTAGGTGAATTTCCTTTGGCGCACGTCACGTGGCTACTGTATAGGATTTTTGTACACTGGGTATTGTATATATGCCTACCTGATCTAGGGAAGGGAAAGAAAAATGAAGGTGTATGATATCACAAGAAATGTACTCACTGCCCTATTATGTAAGTGTACCCCTTTTTCACAACATCTTGTCAACAAATTTAATTAATTAAAAAAAAGTTAAACTAGATAGGAGGGAGATTGACTGGAATAAACATGTATGGAAATATCAGTGAAATCCCCTCCTTAGCCCCACACAACTAATCTAAGCTAGTTTTTAAAAGTTAAACTAAGGGCTGGGGATATAGCCTAGTGGCAAGAGTGCCTGCCTCGGATACACGAGGCCCTAGGTTCGATTCCCCAGCACCACATATACAGAAAACGGCCAGAAGCGGCGCTGTGGCTCAAGTGGCAGAGTGCTAGCCTTGAGCGGGAAGAAGCCAGGGACAGTGCTCAGGCCCTGAGTCCAAGGCCCAGGACTGGCCAAAAAAAAAAAAAAAAGTTAAACTAAGTAAGAAAAATATCACAATTTTAAGAGAATATTCTTTTTTTTGCCAGTCCTGGGGCTTGGACTCAGGGCCTGAGCACTGTCCCTGGCTTCTTTTTGCTCAAGGCTAGCACTCTACCTCTTGAACCAAAGTGCCACTTCTGGCTTTTTCTATATTTGTGGTGCTGAGGATTCGAACCCAAGGCTTCATGTATATGAGGCAAGCACTCTACCACTAAGCCATATTCCCAGCCCAAGAGAATATTCTTAAAGAGCCATTGAGAGAAAAATCACTTGCAACGTGGATAGCTATTAACAAGTAAGATAATGATCTATCTTCTGAAGTTTCTAAATTACATTTCAATGAAATCAACAAATATATAAAGCCAACTTTACCCAAATTTTAGCTGAGAAAATATAATAGTACTTTTGTTGCTATTTTTAAAATAATTTTCTTTTTCTGCTTACAAATGTCCAGAATGACACTGCTTCTTAAGGAATTTCTTTCTGCTGGTGTTATTTTTCTTCTGTATCTTTATAAAATTATTGTCTAATTATCCTATGACTTCACATAAAATTTTAAATAAAGTTGGTACTTCATTTATAATAAAAAAAGAAAAGAAGCTACAGCTTGAACATAATTACAAAAAGTGATATAACAGTCATTTCCATAACATGGAGTTCATTTCACTTAGCATCATCTTATGTTTTCATAAGGGCATAGCTATTGGGCTCTTGTGATCCTCCGTGACTAGCCTAAACCTGTGCTAATTATTCCCTATGAGGAAAACCGTAGAGTCCATGTTTCTTTGGGTCTCACTCACTTCACTTAGTATAATTTTTTCCAAGTCCTTCCATTTCCTTACAAATGGGGCAATGTCATTCTTTCTGATAGAGGCATAAAATTCCATTGTGTATATGTACCACATTTTCCTGATCCATTCGTCTACTGAGGGGCATCTGGGTTGGTTCCATATTTTAGCTATGACAAATTGTGCTGCAATGAACATTGTTGTGCTGGTGGCTTTAGTGTGTTCTTGTTTGTAATCTTTTGGGTAGATGCCAAAAGGTGGGGCTGTTGGGTCATAGGGGAGCTCTATATTTAGCCTTCTGAGGACTCTCCATACCGTTTTCCAGAGTGGCTGAACCAGTTTACATTCCCACCAACAATGAAGTAGAATTCCCTTTTGGCCACATCCTCTCCAACATTTGTTATTGTTAGCTTTCTTGATAATGGACATTCTTACAGGGGTGAGGCAGAATCTCAATATTATTTTGATTTGCATTTCTTTTATGGCCAATGGATATAGAGCACTTTTTCTTTTTTTTTTCAAATTTTTATTATCAAACTGATGTACAGAGAGGTTACAGTTTCATACGTTAGGCATTGGATATATTTCTTGTACTGTTTGTTACCTTGTCCCTCATACCCCCCCCCTTTCCCTTTCCCCCCCTGAGGTGTTCAGTTCAGTTATACCAAACAGTTTTGCAAGTATTGCTTTTGTAGTTGTTTGTCTTTTTTTACCCTGTGTCTCTCAATTTTGGTATTCCCTTTCAATTTCCTAGTTCCAATACCAGTATACACGGTTTCCAATATACTCAGATAAGATTACAGTGATAGTGTAGGTACAACCACAGGAAGGTGATACAAGAACATCATCAATAACAGAAGCTACAGATACACATGGGATGTTGAAAGTAGTTACAACTGTGATATAACAATTGTTTCCATAACATGGAGTTCATTTCACTTAGCATCATATTATGTGTTCATAAGGGTATAGCTATTGGGCCTTGTGATATAGAGCACTTTTTCATATGTCTCTTGGCCATTCTCATTTTCTCATCAGAGAAGTCTCTTTTTAAGTCTTTAGCCCACTTGTTGAGGGCGCTTTTGGTTCTTTGAGGTTTTGTTTTGGAGGAATTTAATTTTGTTAGTTCTGCATATATTTTAGATACGAGGCCTTTGTCTGTTGTATGACCGGTAAAGATCTTTTCCCAATCTGTGGGCTTTCTGTTTGTCTTGCAAGCTATGCCCTTTACCCTGCAGAAGCTCTGCAGTTTGATGCAGTCCCATTTGTCCAACCTTTCTTTGATTTGTTGTAATTCTGGGCCTTTATTAAGGAAGTTTCATCCTGTGCCAAGGAGCCCAAGTGTTTCTCCTACTCCTTCTTGTAGTGTTTTCAGGGTATCTGTTTTTTATTTTGAGGTCTTTGATCCATTTGGAATTGATTTTGGTGCAGGGTGATATATAAGGATCTAGTTTTAGTTTGTTGCAAGTGTTGAACCAGTTTTGCCAGCATTGTTTGTTTAGTCTCAGTCAATTCTTTACCAGCTTTTCACAAAAGAATTCAAGATACATTGACCTATACTAGAACCTTCCAAACTGGTCTTCCCATGGGCCATATCCTTATGAGTAGACATTTGTGAATCTTTTCCAGTAGGCTATTTTCTCTCTTATTCCTACATGTGGGCAGCAGTACCATTCTTGGGTAGAATGTCTAACTGGGAAAGGGAAGAGAAACTCACTTATTTGGTGTATTTGGAAGATATGACATACACATGTAGAAACACATGTAGAAACACAAAACACAATACAGATATGTTTCTAACCAAATAAAAACAACTATGAAGTTTTTGTAATCGGATCTCAAAAGAAAGAGTCCTGTAGACTAGGCTAATCAGAAAAGGCTTCAGAAAGTAGGTAGGATTTATACCTCAAAGATTAGATAGTGCTAGGTCCAAACAAGTGTGCCATTTACCTAGGTAACTCAGGTATTGAGCCGAGTCTTAAACAGGTGTTGGGGGGCATCTGCATGGAGCCCTCCCAGAGCCAGGCCTTACAGATAGGACTTGGAAAGGAGGCATGAAATATAAGGAAAGGCACAGATGTTACTCATGAGACCCCAAAGTGAGAGAGAAGGACAGGAAGAATGTTCCCTAGCTCCAGTCAAGATTTTGGGCAGTAGAGGAAAATCAATGAAACCAGAGACCTTATCATCTTAATTTTCTTATTTTCTGCAACTGTAGCAATACAGTTGCACAGCTAGACGCCAGTGACTCACTCAGGAGACTGAGATCTGATGATCATGGTTTGATGCCAATCCAGGCAAGAAAGTCCATGAAGTTCTTATTGTCCAATTAACCAGCAAATAGCTGGAAGTGGAGCTATTACTCAAGTGGTAGGAAGATAGCCTTGAGCAAAAAAGCTCAGGGACAGCACCCAGGTCCTGAGTTCAAGCCCCAGGACTAGCACAAAAAACAAAAATACAGTTGCACATGGGAAAAGATGATTCCAGGGGCACAACTAACATTTGTTGAATGCCTATAATGTGTCAGGTGATTTGCACTTTGTTACATTCAATATTCATACTCACTCCATGAGTTGTACATATTAAATAATTGATTTTTATTAAAAAAAAAAAAAACCAAACCCAAGGAACTTGACAGTCACATAGCTGTGTAAATCATAGATCCTGGATCAAAAGTCCAAACCTTGGATCACTTTCACACCCAAGATCTCTCCTTTGCTCCTCTTTCCTGTCTAGTGTATATGCCTTCTTAAGGTCTCATTTGAAAGAGGATTACCTCAGGGTCTGTACTTTGTTTACCAAAAATAGAAGGGAGGAAAAACCCGGAAAGCTTCTGCCTGGAAAACACTTCTCAGTTCCACCACTAGGTTATACAGTCATCTTTTCTCCAGACTTCAGGTTCAATTCTATGATGTGTAGCCTAACTTCACCTCCATGAGTTCTCTTTTCTCAGCCCATCTGGCACTGAGGAGTGAGAAGTCAAACGGATTAACCACAACCTCATATGTATATGTATTTTTAAAATTTTTATTGTCAAGGTGGTGTACAGAGGGGTTACAGTTACATACATTAGGTAGTGAATACATTTCTTGCCCAACTTGCTACCTCCTCCCTCATTTTTCTCCCACCTTCCCTCCTCCCCAATCCCCCCTACCGAGTTGTACTGTTAGTTTACAACATATTGTCTTGTAAGTATTGCTGTTGCATTGGTTTGCCTTTTACCCTTTGTCTCACCATTTTGATGTTCCCCTTTCCTTCCCTAATTCAGACAAACATATATGAAATACCCAGGGCACAAGTATCAAATACAGTGACAATAGGTGCTAAATCACAGGGAAAATGAACAAATGAAAAAAGAAAGTAATTCCACATAGTATGTTAAAAAAATAACAACATCAATGATAAATCACTTGTTTCCATATTTTGGAGATCATTTTCCTTAGCATCATCTTATCTTATCATATCTACATAGGTATTATCTGCTAGGACAATCCTAGACATATACAAATTATTACCAATGAGGAAAACAATAGAGTTTATATGTATTTTTCATGCTACGAAATGTACAAAAATCTACTGTAAACATATTATTAGTGTGTGTCCACATTATGGACCAAATTTATTTATTCATGAATTCTCTGTATGCACATCAGTGTTCTCTATATCACCTCGACCTAGCATCTTGGCCATTGCCATTTGCCTTTGCTCAAGAGTAGAAACTCAAGATCATCCTTCAAAACATCAAACATGGGTCTGGGAAGGTGGCTTAGTGGTAGAGTGCTTGCCCAGCATGCAAGAAGCCCTGGATTTGATTCCTCAGCACCACATAAACAGAAAAGGCCATACAGAAATGGCGCTGTAGCTCAAGTGATAGAGTGCTGGCCTTGAGGAAAAAGAAGTTCAGGAAGGAAGAAAGAAAAGGAAAGATCAAGCTCTAGGTTAGGGGAAGGCCTCCTCCTTTGAGTAGCTACTCGCTTGCAGAAGTAACTTTCTGCCCATGTTTCCATGGCCTTAGCACTTGGAAAAATAAACAATAATATCATGGATGTTCATTTCCTGCTTTTCCTATGTTGTCCAACTCTGAACTCCCAATTAGTTCCTGAAGTAATATGTCTTCAATCAATGAGTTCAATTCAGACAGCACTTCCTGAAAGAATACTTAAAACACAGTATTGTGGAGGAATATAAAGATAAATCAAAGGCCTCTAATCCTTAAGGAATTCACAATTTCAGGGGAAAATGGGAAGAATATAGAATTCTAACACATTGTCATACCTGATGGAGGTTTAGCCTTGTTCTGAGCACTATGTGATACCATGGCAAGTACATATCCTAACCCTAGCACTGAGTATATGACTAAAAGAGAAGATAGTGAAAATATTACACTAGGGAGAGTTGTAAGGAAGAGTCAGGACTTAAGCCAGATGCTAGTAAGATGAGTGGTATCAGGATAGGTTCTAGAAGAAAAGAAATAGCAATCTAATGTGTGTTATTATATATATATATATGTATATATATATATATATAGAGAGAGAGAGAGAGAGAGGCATGTAGGCATTGTATCTTTGTGTTTCTCTTCTAAGAGTATCCTCTTTTGGTCTTGCTGTGTATGAGATAGAAACAAGAGCTTTTCTCTGTTTTTTTCCTCTTTGGTTTTGGTTTAGTTTCTGATGATTCTGTCTTCGTTACCTATGTGTGGTGTATTCAAGTGTATGGCTTCAGGTGGTAGGGGAAAAGATACAGAACTTGAGGGGAAAAGGGTGAAAAAGTGCAGCTGTGGAGCTCACTGGACATGGATGAATGTGAACTATACAACTCATGGGTGGAGACAGGAAGGAGGGGCTGGGAGAGAGTAAGGGAAGGGAAAACACTGTATGAAAGGAAATGTACTCATTACTTGACACATGTAATTGTAATCCCTCTGTACATCACTTCTATAATAACAATAAAGTAAACTAATAAAAAGAAAAGAAATAGCAACCAGACAAGAGGTACAATATGAATGTTGCAAGAGGACTAAGCAGGCCATCCATTCTGAGGAACAGCTTGTGAGTGGTAAAATATGTTCAGATGATAGAAGCCTTTGTACACTTAATATAATAGGAAATAACAATTAATGTGCTCTTGAGTTAATATTTACATACCGAAAACCAAACTTTAGGAAGATGATTCATGTACTCACGTGTAGGAATGAATTGGAATTTGGAGACACAAGAACTGAGAACAGCAGCAAGCTGGGCATGTGTCACATAGGCTTCCTGGGTGGTGGTAACTGGAGACATTTTTAATTAACTGGAAATTGTCCTACTGACTACAGAGATGGGATCCACTTGCATAGATATGGCAGTTAAATGCATGAAAATGAAGAGGATACAGCTATGTAAAGGGAGTAAAACATAAAATCTGAAATGATATAGTGTTGAAATTCATCCATGTGGACAAAGAAATGAATGGCAAAAGAGGAAGTCAGAAGGCCAAGGACAGAATAGAAAACACCTAAGAGTTCAGGGGAGAATATTCGAAAATCCTGTGGGTGAGAGAGTACCACCCTATTATACAGATGGAAAAGCTGAGTTGTGAAGCATTCACAACTCAACCTAAGTTCTTCCAGGCTCTGCATGGTGTACTCCACTGTGTCTCTAAGAACCAACAGTGAGAAGGAAGTGTATATATATGCACTGCCAGTCACTTCTTAAAGTACCAAGGATCTATGTGGGAACCTAGAATTTTAAAAGAAAGGAGACCTTGAACAAGACAAACAAACCAGAGCTGAGCCAGCATATACTAGGACTAAAATGATACCACTTTTTATCCAAGTAGACATCTATTGAATAATGAATTTATTGCCTGTGACTACTGCTGCATGGGCAGCAAGAGCAGGTGGGTTGGGGGATGTAGTATAGATACAGATGGCAGAACAAGAAGGCAAATTGATGGCCTACATTCAGCATTTATCTGCTCTGCAGAGTCTGATATTTTGGAACTGTTTGCATTTTCAAGGTATTCGTAAGGTGGGCTACCTATATACATTACCTTCCTCTCACCCTGAAAGTGAGACTGTGAAGAAAGTGGATAACCAAGTGTTTTATCTCCAGCATCATGTCCGCAAGAACATGATTTTACTTGGGTTGGTGGAAGAGTTTTGTGCCGCAAAAAGCAGATGAATCATAGTGAGAAAAAATAAAAGTAATCCACTTAGCAGAATCCTATCAGCTTCTAGAAAGGTTGCTGCCAAACCACACCTATAAAATTTTGACAGAGCTGGGGCTGGGAATATGGCCTAGTGGCAAGAGTGCTTGCTTCATATACATGAAGCCCTGGGTTTGATTCCCCAGCACCACATATGTAGAAAACGGCCAGAAGTGGCACTGTGGCTCAAGTGGCAGAGTGCTAGCCTTGAGCAAAGAGAAGCCAGGGACAGTGCTCAGGCCCTGAGTCCAAGGCCCAGGACTGGCAAAAAAAAAAAAATTGACAGAGCTGATCACCATGAAGGAGTAAGCATCCAAAAGATTTAGCATTGCTTCTCGGGAGCAGCAAGGCAAGAAGTCTATTGCATTTGCAGAATTATCTTTCCCTCCACTGATGCTGTCTTGGTAGAAATGCTAGATAGACAAGATATGTCCTTAAGCACCTGCTGCCTTTTTCTCTTTGTCTGACCAACAAGAGTTATTCTCCGTTCTTCCCCTGCTGATAGCTGATTTTCTATTGTCCCCCACCTCTCATTATGGCTGATTTCTTTTCAGATTTAATGGCAAGAATACCTTAAGGCTGGGATTCCACAGAAAACAAATTATGGTGTCTATCAGAGGATCATGATTCCAAAAGACATGATCTAAACCACTTCTGTTCTTCCACTGTTCCTGGAAGAAAGCAGCCTGAAACTTGCCTGATTAATTACTCCAGTGACATGAGGGTTTGGCACCCTGGTGTGACAAAGTTTACCTACCCTGGCTGCTTGGCTTTAGGCTTCACAGACACACTTCTAGGAGTACTCTGAATGGCACAGTGACTTCATAAAAGAAAATGCACTTGGCAGATACCAGAGGGAATGACCACTGTCAATTTTTGTATCTCTAAGTGCCAAGTACATCATTATGCTGGGAGAATAAAGGAAGTGGTTATTTGTACATTATGCAAGCTAATTCTCAGTGCACTTTGTTCTTCCAAAAAACCTGGAGGTTAGAAACAAAAACATTTATACTCAAAATGCTGCTGCTTGTTAATCCCCAAACCTTTTATTTTCTAATCTCCCCATTCCTTTTTAGAAATATACCAACATAGAAAGTACTGTAATAGCTCTCCATTATATCCAGTGAAATAATAACAAGACAAGGTAATTTTGTGAGTAGAAAAACCATTAAAGTCAGAAGATGTTGAGCTGTCATCACAGCTATTTAAGTCAAACACTAGCCAATATTATGGACCAGAAAGCATTGATAAATAGAATAATCTTAGTTCATACTATAGAAGGTGTATTGCTCTTGAGATGTAAATGGCTGAGCTGTATCTAAATGTTTCTATGTACACATCAGTTTTAAAGATGTATAGATATCTGATGCCTGGAGGCATTGAACAAGAAAGGGAAATACCATTGAATGAATAGTCACCTACTTAAAGTACAGGTTGATCTTAATACATCTTATGTTACTGTAACAAATGACCTGAGGTAGGCACTCTATAAAGTAACAAGGTTTATTTGCCTCACAATCTAGTGGCTATGGGCCAAAATGATACGATGTCACTGTCATAAAAAGTCCCCTAGCATGGAATAGAAATAGAAAGAGAAATGGTCACATTATAAGGGGTTAAGCACATGGAGTTGCCTTGCTTTGTAATAGTCTACTTGTAAGAACTAGGGTAGCTGGGCACTGGTGGCTCATGCTTATAATCCTAACTACTCAGGAGGCTGAGATCTAAGGAATAGGACTCAAAGCCAGTAGGAAATTTTGTGAGACTCATATCTGCAATTAACCAGCAAGAAGCCAGAAGTGGAGCTGTGGTTCAAATTGTAGAGTGGTGGAACCCATGAGCAAAAAAGAGACAATGCCCAGGCCCTGACTTTAACCCCCAGTATTCTCAAGGAAGGGAGGAAGGGAGGGAGGGAGCGAGGTAGGGGAAAAGAAATAAAGAAGAAAGGAAAAGAAAGAAATGGAGAAAGGAAGAAAGAAGAAAAGAAAGGGAAAGAAAGCAAGGGGGAGGGAGGGAGGGAAGAAAAAGAAAAGGGAAATGGAGAAAGAGGAAGAAAGGTTGAAAAGAAGGGAGAGAGAAAGAAAGAAAAGAAGAAATGGGGAAAGAAAGGAAAGAAGGAAGGGAGGGAGGGAGGGAGGGAAGGAGGGAGGGAAGGAAGGGAGGAAGAACAAGCTAACCAGCATTTCACAAGAACCACATTTTGGAAGTGGAGCCTGTGGCTCAAATGGAGATTTCTAACCTTGAGCACAAAAGCTCAGGGACAGCGCCCATGCCCAGAGAGTTCAACCCCAGGACTGGCAAGAAGGAGAGAGAGAGAGGAGACAGAGAGAGACAGAGAGAGACAGAGACAGAGAGACAGAGAGACAAAGAGAGGAAGGGGAAAGAAAAAAAAGAGAAAACCACATTGTACCCTTCTGAGGGCAAAACCTTCAGTGACCTAATTACCTCCTACTAGGCCCTACTTCTTAAAGGTTCTGCTACCTCAGCACCACCACACAGAGGACCAAGCTTCCAGCATATGAACCTTTAAGGAACCAATTCAAACTATACCCAAGCCAAAGCAATCACCTTCACTTTTCAATTTTACAGATTATCCAGAAGTCTCCTCTTCCCTGGCTGTGGAGACAGAAACGTAGCAGTTTTCCTATTTCCTGCATCTCTCAGACAGGTCAGTATTTTAAAGGTTTGTTCCGTGCCATCCGGACTAAGAAGAAGCTTGGTTGGGGGGGGGGGCAGAACTCAAAAAGTATTAAGTCTTCATTCTGGTGAGGAAGACGTTAAATTTTTCACTCATTGCACATATAAGCAGAAGTTCTATACATAATTTCTCTTTGCAAGGTACTGAAAAAAGATGCCTTTATTTCTTACAAATTCACACTCACATCATTTGTGCTAAAGGACCCCAAGGGAGCCCCAAACAGCCAAACATTCTGTTCAAGTTATTTACTTTCATATTGTGAATTATAAACCTTGCCATGGTGTATTCCAGGTCTCTGAAATGATCTAGATTACAAATAATTCTTTTTGCTGGACTCCATTATATCCGTAATAACCTACTCTTACCCACTAACAGGCAAAAAGCACCCTCCCTTCACTCCAACCTTCCTGAATTGCTTCTAATTTGTAATCAGTGGCAAGCAGTTCTACACAGAGATTCTCTCTGACCTCTAGTGAGCAGCCAAACAGCCTTCTCTTTTCAACACATACAAGTAAACAAACCCAGTGAAATTCTGCATTAAAAGATTTTTTGTTATAGAAATAGCATGTGGCTGACTCAAAGCTCTGATCTGACAAGGCTTCTCATTCTTTTCCTGTGAGAAAGGTAACAATTATTAGGCAGCCTGTGATTCTCTTTGTGGGTGCTCATGTTTTCAATTCTTTCCCTTACTGCTCTGTACAGTATACAAATATAGGTAATACTTGGTGTATGCCAGCCATCTTGCTCTGTACTTCGTGTATGTTATGTCTTTACTCCTTCCATCGACCCTGTGAAATGAATTTTACTATTCTAATTTTACTCACTTTATGAAATACTTATATTTCATTTATGTTATATTCATAGGTAATATAATTATACTATTTTAAAATTTAATATTATAATTACATGTATATAATTATATAATATATTCATTATATTATATTTATACTCATTTAATGAAAATTAAAGCACAGAGAGGTGTTATGCCACTTACCCAATTTTTCACAGCTGGTTACTATCAACCCAGGACTGTCTGACTTCAAAATCATGCAATTTCCACTGAAGTGCTACTTTGAAAACAGTTGTCTTGGGTCAGGTGCTAGTGTCTCACGCCTATAATCCTAGCTACTCAGTAGGCTGAGATCTGAGGATTGTGGTTTGAAGCCAGCCCAAGCAGGAAAGTCTATGAGACAATTAACCACCAAAAATTTTGGGAGTGGAGCTGTGGCTCAAGTGGTAGAGAGTGACCTTCAGAAGAAAAAGCTATGTGACAATGCCCAGGCACTGAATTCAAGTCCTGGTACTAGTACACGTGCACGCAGCACACACACACACACACACACACACACCTTTATCTTGGACTATTTACTCTATACCTTCGTATAATCAAAGGTCAAAAGGAGAGAAACCAAAGTGTATTATCTAAAATTTTTGAAGACTGTTTAATATGTAGGTAAGGAAACAATTTGTTTGCTAGTGATATTTAGAATTCAATCATTTATGGTGCTCGTGTCTCATTTTTTTTCTAGCATTTTGTTAAAGATAGTCCACGAAACACTAGTATTTTGACATGCTAACAGATAAAAGGAAAAAAGTTATCTGGTGAATAAAATGTAAAGGAAGCCCTTTACAAACAAAATTAGAGCGTTATCCTTTATGTAAGAATTGTCAGGGCTTTCAATATGTTACTGAGTTTTATGGCTCATCAAGAAGAGGTTATAATAGCCCTTTAACATGATCTGACATTACATTCTTTTTTTTTTTTTTTTTTTGCCAGTCCTGGGCCTTGGACTCAGGGCCTGAGCACTGTCCCTGGCTTCTGTTTGCTCAAGGCTAGCACTCTGCCACTTGAGCCACAGCGCCACTTCTGGCCGTTTTCTGTATATGTGGTGCTGAGGAATCGAACCCAGGGCCTCGTGTATACGAGGCAAGCTCTCTTGCCACTAGGCCATATCCCCAGCCCCTGACATTACATTCTTTAAACAGATCATAAGGCTTTTCTCTTTACTATAGTACTTGTTACAATTGTTTTTAATATCCTAAGAAATATTATGGACCCTCCAAAGCAGAGGAAGTTATTTCCAAAATGTATATGACCACGAGTCCCTTCCTCTTCCCCCTTTTAAAACAACTTGAATGAAGATTGAAGCATGAAATACATTTTATAGGCTTTCTGGATAAGCGGAATTGCCTCTATGTAATGCTTTTTCCAGGACACACTGTCCAAATAAATTAGCTGATTAGTTTTGTGGGAACAATGAAGTCATGGTTGGGAACACAAAAAGGAAGAATAGGAGAAATATTTTAAGACATACCAAGACATAAAAACTTTTGAATGTATATTACAACTTGAATATATATCAGTAGAAGAATAGTTGGGTACATTATGCATGTCCAAGCTATTTGATATTTTATACATATTTCCTTTGAAAGCATTTTTTAATTTAAAAAAGATGAAGGATAAAATGAATACCCATATGGGTTTTTTCCCCTTACGTTATTGTTGCTTTAAGACACATTGTTTTTTTTTTCATATCTTTCTTTTTTTATTTAATTTATTTATTAATTGAACACAAATTTTTTTGACAAGGTGTTGTGCAAAAAGGGTACAGTTACATAGTAGGGCAGTGTGTACATTTCTTGTGATGTCTTACGCCCTGTTTTTCTTTCCCTTCTCTAGGTCAGGTATACATATATACAATACACAATGTATCAAGAACATATACAGTATCCACGTGGTCAGTTTTCATATCTTTCTTTCCAACGATGGAACCACTTTTTTCTCAAAAAGACCTACCACCCATCATGACATTATCTGAGGAAGGTTTTCTTCATCGCTGTAAAGACATATAGTTTTGTTTTGTTTTGTTTTGTTTTGTTTTTTGGCCAGTCCTGGGCCTTGGACTCAGGGCCTGAGCACTGTCCCTGGCTTCTTCCCACTCAAGGCTAGCACTCTGCCTCTTGAGCCACAGCGCCGCTTCTGGCCGTTTTTTCTGTGTATGTGGTGCTGGGGAATCGAACCTAGGGCCTTGTGTATCCGAGGCAGGCACTCTTGCCACTAGGCTATATCCCCAGCCCAAGACATATAGTTTTGAAATACTTGTATGTTTATAACTTAGAACTAGCAAATGCTAACTTTTTTCATTTTGACTCAAATTTTTGTATATAGAAAGAAATTATTTCCATAATTTTTACACAAAAATGCCAATTCTAGATATTTTCTTCAAAATGAGAAAGCAAAGCTGTAAAATTAAAAAAAAACATTAGCAAGATATACAGCATGCAAAATTTAACATCCTTAATTTAGGAAGCCCTTGCAAATCAGTAAGGCAAAGAAAATCACAGCAGCTAGAAAATGGGTAAAAGATGTAGAAACACAATGAATAAAATAAAATTAAAATGAAAAGTAAACATGAAATTATTCAACTTAGCTGAAAAGAAATACAAATTAAATAATGTAAAATAGCAATTTATGTTTATTAAATCATCTATTTTTATATATTATAGTACTTAGTATTGGCAAAACCATATTGAAATATTCTTATGCATTGCTGATAAAAGTTTAAATTCATACATCATTTTTAGAACAATTTAGTGACATGTATAAAAGCCTTAAAATGTTCTTACAATTTTACCTGGTAACTAATTCTACTTGAGGAATGAGTGTATCTTAATGAAACATCAGAGAGCTATAGAGCTATAGAACTATTCTATCAGTTTATTTGACTATCATGAAATCTGAACTCAAACTAAATATCTAGCAACAAGAGATTTGGGAAGGAAATGACTACATAATTGTGAGTAAATATTGAATAACCATGAAAATTATATAGAAGAATAATTAATAGTAATAATTAATTGAGTTATGTGAGACAACCATATGAATGCAGTTTGATTTGATTCTTCGTAGTGCCAGAGATTGAACGGAGTTTCTTACATCCTGTCCTTTGGGCTATATTTTGCTCTATAACCACTCTACTCCAGCCCTAAGTATGTTTATTGAGATACAATTCACACATTCTATCATTTGATCACAATGTGGGTTTTTTAGTATATTCACAGGCCTGCACAGCTATAGCTAAAATCAATTATAGAACATTTTTATCCTCCACAAAAAAATCTTCATATATAAAAGCTCTGATCACTCCCTATTACTTCCATTCCCATGCTTAGGCATTACTAATCACTTTTTGGGTTGCTTTTTTGCATCTTTGTGTGTGTGTGTGTGTGTGTGTGTGTGTGTGTGTGTGTGTGTGTGTCTTTCATTTTCTTTTCTTTTGGTGTTTCTTTGAAACAAAGTCTCACTGTGTAGCCCAGGCTGTCCTCAAACTTGTAATCCTCCAGCCTCAGCCTTCCAAATGCCAGCATGCCCAGCTCATTAACCTACTTTCAATCACTATGCATTTACCTACTGTTGACATTTCTTGTAAATGGAATCATACATTCTGTGGTCTTTGGGGAGAAACTATCTGTAAGTCAAAATCTGATGAAAGACATGTAATGTGTGTGTGTGTGTGTGTGTGTGTGTGTGTGTGTGTGTGTGTGTACACACACATATATCTCAACTAAAAGGTTTGAATGTACACATCACCAAAGAAGCGATGCAAATGGTAAATCAGCACAGAAATGATGTTCAGAATCACTGGTTATTAGGAGAATGTAAATTAAAATGATAAAGAGAGTCCGTTATGCCCACAAAAGTATGGGTAAGAAATTTAAAACCTGTGACAGTACCAAGTGGTAACAAGGATGTGAAACAACTGGGATATTTCTATTGGGAATGCAAAATAGTAAAGATGGAAAAATCAGAAAATAGAAAAAGGAAATCAGTTTGGCAGTTTCTTGCAAAGTTAAACACCTACTATATGACTCAGAAATCCCATTACTGAATATTTCCTGTAGAGAATCAAACACTCATGTTCATGCACAAAAAAATGTATATGAATGTTCATAGCAGCTCTATGCAGAATAACCAAAACCTGGAAAATAAACAATGACCTTCAATGAGTCAATGGATATTACATGGCTTTTGGGGGGAGGCATAAAGGAATCCCGTGCCTTGAGACTGGAACAGTACCAGTAGCCCAAAGAATGACTCATGAGGTCAGCCTGGGGAGGAAAATGAGTTTAGTACGGTTTGCTTACAGAGCAGTGGAATACAAAGGAAGGCATGTAGCCAAGGACCCCAAGGTTGGTGTGGCCCCACCCACTGGGGATCCTATTTTATGTCTCTAAGTGTTTATCTCAATTTAGAATACCACCTAGTGTCAAAACAGCAGAAGTGCCAGGTGCCTGTGGCTCATGCCTATAATCCTAGCTCTCAGGAGGCTGAGATCTGAGGGTTATGGTTTGAAGACAGCCTGGGCAGGAAAGTCTATGAGACTCTTATCTCCAATTAACCACCAGAGAAGAAAAGCCAGAAGTGGAGCTGTGGTTCAAGTGGTAGAATGCCAGCTTTGAGCACAAAAGCTCAGGGACAGTGCCAGGCCCCTGAGTTCAAGCCTCAGGACTGATTAGCACCCAAGAAAACAAACAAAAACAACCACAAAAAAACCAACGAAAAAACACCACCACCAAAATATATATATACCAGCAAAAGTAGCTACTGGCTCAAGTGCCAGAAGGAAACTCTTAGAAAGTTCTGTTTATGCCTATTCTATCCTTGCCCTTCTCCGTGATTCTACTGGTCTTGGCAAACACTATCTGACTGTGGGAAGAACGGCTTGCTTTGCTTGATCTAGCACATACAATAGCTAAATGGTGACTTCTTGCAAAGAAGAATTAGTCTAGTTGGGATTTTGGAGACTTAGTCTCACTGTACTCACTATAAACAAACTGTACTGCTCAGCAACAATAAAGAATGAATTACCAATACTTGAAACAACAGAGATGAATATCACATTATGCCACGTAAAAATTATGGGCTGCATAGTGTATGGTTCCATTTGTATGACATTTTGGAAAAGTCAAAACTCGAGGGAGAAGATGCATTGGAAGTTGCCAGAGTACTGAGTGAGGGAAAGCTCTGCATTTAATACTGTGATGACAGTTACAAGATTCTATGCAACTGTGAAAGCTCACAGAACTGTGCACCAAATAAAATTTATTTTTTTCTGCATTTAAACTGTAATTAAAAAGTTAGCCCAGTGTAGGTGGCTCACACTTATAATCCTAGCTACTGAGAAGACTGAGATCTGAGGATCGCAGTTCTAAACCAGCTCCAAACCAGCTTCTAAACCAGGTAGAAAAGTCTGTGAGAATCTTCAGCAAAAAGCCAGAAGTGGCACTGTGCCTCTAATGGTAGAGTACCAGCCTTGATTGCACAAGACCTGAGTTCGAGCTCCATTACTGGCACACAAAAATTTAAAAAGAGAAGAAAACCTCTCTCATGTGTCTCTCAATGTTTGTTGTGTGTTCCAGTAGTGGGGTTTGAACTCAGAGTCTTGGATTATTAAGCACTCTTCCACCTGCCTCACTCTCCCATCAGAAATCGCCTTGAAACGATGCCTTCCCAAACTTTGCTAGAGTTTTACATGAAAATGATAATCACATAAGTCTATTCCTCGAGGAGTCTCTCTTTCTGATATATATGTATATATAGATATAGATATGCATATATGCTGATAACTACAATGTGTGCATATCTATCCCCAAACTGTCTCCTGAACTCCAGATGTGAATGAACTATCAAATGCATTTTAATTTTAATCTCTAATAAAATATCCAATTAATAGTCAGGCATGGTGGCTTGTGCTTGTAGTCCTATATACTTGGGATGTGGAGATTGGGAGATAGAAGTTCAAGGCCAGCCTAGGAAAAAAGTACGTGAAACCCCATCTTTCTGTCTTGACCAATAAAAAGCTGGGAATGGTGACATATGCCTGTCATCTCAGCTATATGGCAAGAATAATCAGGAGGTTCATGGTCTAAGCCAGCAGAGCAAAAACGCAAGACTATATCTCAAAAATAACCAAAAAAGCATAGGCCCTGAGTTCAATCTCTAGTGTTTTCTATATGTCTGTCTGTCTGCCTGAATATAGATAGATAGATAGATAGATATCTTCTGTTTTACTTTCCACCCACATTCCGTCTAATTAATTGCCAAACTGTATACTTCATTCTAGTTACCATGACCCCATGATCGTGTGTCAGTTGTATTACTTCAGTAGCCTCTTAACTGGTCTCCCTGTCTCCAATTTTGTCCTCCTTTTCCAGCCCATTCTTCATATTGCAATCAAGATGAATAATATTGTATTTCTTGGAATAGTGCAAACTCCTTAACATGGTTTGCAATTCCTTTCACAATCCAGTACTACTCACCTCTCCAAACTCATTCTAATTATTCTCAGCTCTGAAATTTCCTACCAGTCCAATCCCTATTCTATTCGAATCACACTCTGCTTTTAGCCTCTGAAACATGCCTCTCCTGTTTTCCATATGGGATGTTTTCTTAACAACCCCCCACTCACTGACCCCAGCCCCCTTCAGCTGGCTGGATGATATTTATCAGTGATTTATACATCATGTATTTGGGTACCACTGACTGATCCTCACAACTGAGTGCTAACTCCCTCTGGGCACTATCATAATGCTGTTACAAGGTACTTTCATTCTGTGTTGTACTTGGTTATTTACTTGCCTATTTCCACACTAGATTGTAAGTTCCTTAAGGGTGGTAATTATTCTTATTTACATTTTAGTGCCAGCCCCTAGCAATAGGCCTGGCACTTGTAAGTATTCAATAAATATTTCTTAGATGAATGGACAAGGAAAGAAGATAGAAAACAGTGTGTGAGGTATTCCATCATTATTCTTCTTTATCTCTTTTGATATTTTCCAAATATTCTATGATAAGACTGTCAGAATTGATTTTAAAGCCTACTAACAAGCTTGTAATCCCAGCACTGGGGAAGCTGAGAGACAGGAATACTATGTTCAAGGCCAGGCTGGACTGTGAGGCAAAATTTTGTCTCAAAAAGAAGTATATAAAGCATACTCAAAACAGTGAAAGAAAACAACTATGAAGAAAAAATAACTCACAATTCTACCACCTGAGGAGAACTTGCTAATGTTTTATATACTTTCCAACACTTTTATGACTATATTTTTAAACATTGACGTCATATTATGTTCTGTTTTGAATTCTGCTTTTTTCAGTAACACCAGAAATTTTCCTGTTATGTTAAGAAGCTGTTTAACCATTACTCTGCTGTTTGACATTAAGATTTTAAGTAGTTTTTCACTATTCAATATAATTGAATAGAAATACCTTCCACATTTCAAACCACTTCTGTAGGATACAATCCTAAAAGCACAATTACTACTATTAACTCTGTGTGTGTGTGTGTGTGTGTGTGTGTGTGTGTGTGTTGGTCCTGGGGCTTGAACTCAGAGCCAGGACACTGTCTTTGAACTTTTGGGCTCATGGCTAGTGCTCTACAACTTGAGCTCCACTTCCAGTTTTCTGGTGGTTAATTGGAGAAAAAAGTCTCATGGACTTTTCTTCCCAGGCTTGCTTTGAACTGTGACTCTTAAATCTCAGCCTCCCAAGTAACTAGGATTACAGGCATTAGCCACTGATGTCCAGCTTATTGTGAGCTTTTTAAAGACTGAATAAATTTTCAGAAAGTTTATGCCAATAATAGCTACCTGAGTACTTTCTATATTCTATTCCTTTTACATAGACTTTATTTCACCTGCAATACAGAAAAGAAAACTAAGATCTAATGACATGATTTGCCCAGAATAATTGAGATAACAAGTAGCAAAGCTAGAATTCTAATTCAGAAACATCAATTTCATAACTTCATGTTATTTCCATGTAGATTTTAAAGTAACTCTTTTAATTACTCAATTATGTATTTACTAAAGAAAATGCAAGAAATGCATGTTGAAAGTAGAAAAAGTAAAAACAAATTACCCAAGTCCATTGTTTCCAAATGGTTTGGTGAATTTCTTCAGCCTTTTATTCCAGATACAAGTTTGAGATTAAAAATAACTGTCATATTGTATATATGATTGCATTCTTCCCTTTGCACATTTTAAATACTGTTCTGCAATTGTCATAGACACTATTTTAGCAATTGCATATTGTTGTAAAGTGAGTGTGAAAGCTGTTGCCTCACCTGTGAATTTCTTCTTTTCATTCCCAGAATCCACCATCTCCCATGAGGCTTTCAGAGTTCAGTGTTGGGAACCATTCTAATCCTCAAAACCAGTCACCACGTTGGAGTGATTGCTTCACAATTTGAAAGCATTCCATGTAATACTTGTCATGCAGATGTTTCTGGACTTTACAAATTAATTTACTGACTGAACTCCAATTTGGTATTCATTACTTCAAGCTAGTTTTTCTTTCCTCCTTGCCCTCTTCAATCCATGAAAAGCCGAAATGTTAAAATATGTATCTTTACATTCATCCTGTCATGTAAAAGGGAATTCAGAAGACTACCTTGGGGGTCTTTAGTTTCCCTGGAAAGACTATTAATCATATCTGCAGGGTCTTTGGGGTATTGAGGAGAATCAGCGTATACTTGCTGCTTGTGTGCATGTGCATTCATAAACATGTATATGTGCAGCCTCGCTATCCAACATTCTGCTGTAATGTCATGAAATCAAGGTTGAAACAAATGGCAGCTTTGATTTAATCATGCTTTTCCCAAGTAGCAATTTAGATATTTGCCAAGCTTTGAACTATGCTTGTACCAAGTATCTAAGAGTTGAGAAGTAGATACAAATCACTATGATCAAAGTCCTCCAACAGAGAAGTGAACAGCAGTTATGTAAACCCCTGTTCTCTGTCATCGACATTCCTGAACACACCATAGCTAATAGAGAAGACCTGATTAGACCAGATTTCTTCCTTACTCATCATGACAATTATTAATGTCTTAAAAGACTTTTAATGCCAGGCTATGGTAAAAAAAAAAACTTCAATTATTGTGATTTATTTCTGGACTATCTAGCTTTATTTTTGCCTTTAGAAATTACTTTCAGGATGAGAGAGATACTATAAAACTAAGTTATAGGACCATCACTTTTGTAAGGGCATTTAAAGGTGATTTTCAGGTTTAATTACAGTACTGTTAAAAAGGGTAAAAGTTTCACAACTGACATTAGCCAGAGGATCAGCTAATGATCTCTGTTTTCACAGCAGGAGTTAATGTACAGATAGTGAAAACTGAACAGTAATATGCCAGTCCTTTTTTTTAAAGCTTCAATAGTAGCTCAGCCATTAAGATAGTTTACATCCATTTCCCCATTTATTTATAATCAGCCTTTCTTTCAGTCCTAGTGCCTGAATCAATGAGTATGGACACTAATGCTGCTTCATAGTAATAATATCTAACAGTATTGATGTTTTTCATTTTTAAACCAGGACTCTAGTGCCCAGCTGCTGGCAATAAAAGCCCCAACTCTTGACAGAGATCAGTGGGAGTTAGAGACATTTTACAGATATCAAAGAATTGAGCTGCTAGAGGGATGGTTAAGTTTACTAAATTATTCTCCCAAAAATCTCTTGGAGCAAAAATGAGTTGCCTTCCATAAATAAATTGATGTTGGGGCTCCAGTACAACTGAGATGGTAAACAATCCAGATACTTAAAACAACAGCAAAACCTGTTCATTTGGACCTCCCTTGGTAATTTTGAACATGAGGTATTTAACATAAAGTAAATGTATTATGGTCAGCATGTTTCTCGTGAGAGAATACTAGGCATGACTAAATCTAATAAGGACTGTTTCTCAAAGTCAAAAGCTAAGGAACAGGCCAGAAAACTATGCACATTGGATTTCATGATGAAATCTTACTTGTTCGGATGGAAAGATCCTTTTCCTCTTCCATTCACCTTTTAACACACTTCTCTTGTTTAGGTTTCACTTGAAAGTTTATTTATTTGGCCATCCACATGGTTTTATGATGGACAGCGTTGCCATCTATTCCTTTTTAAATGTACCTTTTTTTAAGATGGGGGTGCGTACCTTACTCCACAGCCAGTGGGCCTCAGATCTTCCTCTTTCCCACCCATCATCTGCCAAGTGTTCAGGCAGAGCAGCTGCTACAGTCAGGAAGGCATCGGGAACTTCTCTGATAGCAGCATTCAGCTCTGTAGCATTATGTAGCAGCATTCAGCTCTGATGGAAACCAGGTTACAAACGACAGTGTCAGAAAACTACAGGGAACCCCTAGAAGGAAAGGCTCCTGGGAGCTGTATTGCAAAGGTGATTGTTCAGAATCTTATAGACTTGCACTGTCTATAAATGACCAAATAAATCAGGCTTGCACCTGGGAGCTCAGAGAAAAAGAAACTATTTCTCTATTAGTACTTTGAGGCCACAAGTTTCTAGACTGCTAATATCCTTACCCCTAGATCATTTGAGTCTTGACTATGGTACCTAATTATGGGTCAAGAAGACAGTGAGGCTTGCACACCCTCCCCTGGTCCTTTGCTTCCTTTTCCCTGGAGCCTTGCCTAACAACCCCTGTGGGATCTCATCCCCCAAATTTTGGTACTTTTCTTCCTAAGTGCAAAATAGAGATACTCATTGTTAAGATCCTACAGCTGAAAGGTGCTATGTAACTCCTAGTGCTCTTCTATGTCTTTACTTGCAGGACTGGAATGAAAAGTTCAACCATAGCAGTATTTCTAAGCAAACGAATATATTCCATTTGTTCTTCCATGTTCTCACTGCTGATCTTTTCTTTTTTCTTACCGAGTCTAGAGTATTTTGTTAAATGTTCTTCTGTTTGTTCCAACAATGTCCTTGGGAAAAGATAGAAATTATTTTCTTCCCAAGATAAATGTAAAAAGAGATAAAATGCCCTCCAAAAGCACATAGTGTTAGTTCAATTTCTGTGTCCAATAAACTAGTAGAGCAAGTTGGCTTCCTAGTACTAGAAATACCATGGTGTACCTAGAGTACTGAGAGCAATTGAGACAGGATCACAGCTCCAAAGTCCCATTTTGTCCCAAATCTTGAAGTATGCAATTTATACAATTCATACTTTCTAATACAATAGGTGCCTCTTTCCCCCCACTGTAGCCCCGGGTGATACAAATGTTCCACATTAGATGGCATCAGCCATCTAATTTCTTATGGCATGCATAAAGCCCAGTCTCTGGGGTGGTTTTCACCAAGGACAAGAATGTGTTTCCCTGTGTTCATGCCAAGTTGCACAAAGTAAAGACACTAAGGTGGAAAGAGATTTAAGCACACCCTAGCAGGAATGTTTTAAGAATATTAACTATGCATTGCTGTAATGTGCACCTCAAATGGAATAAGGCATCAATTCACAGGAATATAACCAAGTCCAGCCCTTTGACCTCTCATCACGCATATCTTCATACTCCTGTGCAAGTGCATGTGAGGCCACACACACACACACACACACACACACACACACACACACACACACACCGCTCCCAAAGCTGGCTGCCAGGTCATCACACCAAAGATAGAGATATGATTCTCTCTCTTCTTCCAAAAAAAGTTCACAACGGTCACAGCAAGCAGAGAACATTCCATTTATGCATTCTAAAATTTCTGCTGTCAGAGTGGCTAAGTGACTCAGTTGATGCAAAAGATATATTCTGTGTAAAGCTACAGAGGCCATGTAAGAATATTGTCAGACCCTTCCACAAGTCTCATGTTCTCGGAAAATTCATGAGTTCCATCCAATCAGTAGGAAATGGTTGACAATGTATGGTCCATCTGCCTTTCTTTAACCTTAGCTGTCAGATACCGTATTCTATTGCAGCCTTTTGCATGTGGGTGTAATGTAAAATATTACTGAATGGGTGGCTCATAATAGCATGCAACCTGTGATTTACTTTCCCCAAAGGGCTAGGGCTGTGTCCTGCACAGTGTTCAAATATGTATTCTTTGGAGCAATCTTGTAGACAGCCATCAGCAAAAATGAGTTAAAACAGACAAGGAATCCAACGTATCAGGGAAAAAATTCTTAGTAGGCAATAGTGCTAAAGTTAAAAAAAAAAAAAGATAAGATGCATTCAAGGAATAATTGCTTTCACCCTGCTGGCTAAATCAGCAAAGGAACGCAGCAGGAAAGCTGGGACTGGGTGTTGGTAATATATGAAATGTGTTGGAGAGCCAGAAAAAGAAAGGCACTGGGGACCTTAGCAGTTAAGCTCAAGTTGCCAATTTGCTACAAATCCTTTTTTCCATCAATCTGCTCAAAGTGATTGTATGTAGTATTCTTAAAACTGTGTCTTGCTGCAGAAATACTGACAAATGCTGGCCAGCTTTATCTTCCTATGTCCTTTATTAAAAGTATATGCATAAAATTGTAGTTTCTATGTTCTGTTGTGATCTTATTAAACAATATTGATTAAGTCAACAGTTTCAGCCCACTCTGAAAGAAGTTTCTATACATCTCATTTTATGGAGGTAGAGTGGAGTTTATCCACTCCACCATTGACTGGTATGTGTGGTATGTGAGATCCTCTGAAATACTTCATCTTCTGAACACTCCCTCCCACAGGTGCAGGATTCCTCAGATGTCCCTACAAGAATGTGAGTGGGGAAATCAACAGCAATGGCTTGCAGATAGAGACCTGTCGAGGAGCAATGAATCATGTGTAGTCTCTACTCGGCCACACATGAGTTTCTTCTTTCCCTCACTGTGATAAGGAAAAAGAAAACAAAGAACCTTGTTTTATGTGTGACAGGGAACCTGGTTTCTTTCTCTTTTACTGAATAGCGTGCATTAGTCTCTCCAGAAACATGGCACCTGAAACAAAAAGAATACAGTGGTCCTAAGATAGGTGGACTGGGAGTGTGGCTCAAAGGTAGAGCACCTGGTTCGCAAGGGCAAGGCCCTAAGTTCAAAACCCAGTATTTCAAATGACAGAGGAGGAGGAGCCCAGTTTGCACTGGTAGCTCACACCTGTTTGGTTTTGTGTTTGTTGCCAGTCCTGGCCCTTGAACTCAGGGTCTGAGCACTGTTGGCTTCTGTTTGCTCAATGCTAGCACTCTACCACTTGAGCCACAGCGCCACTCCTGGCCGTTTTCTATATATGTGGTGCTGAGGAATCAAACCCAGGGCTTCATATATACGAGGCAAGCACTTTACCACTAGGCCATATTCCCAGGCCTGGTGGCTCACGCCTGTAATCCTAGTTACTCAAAATGCTAAAATGTAAGGATCCAGGTTCCAATCTAGCCTGGGCAGAAAAGACCTTGCAACTCTTATCTCAAATTAACCCACAAAAAGAAATAAATGGAGGTGTGAATCAAGTGTTGAGCACCAGCTTTGAGCAAAAGTGTCAAGTGAGAGCACAAGGCCCTGAGTTCAAGCCCTAGTGCTGGCATGCATAGAGAGGGGTAAACATAGTAGCCCACTTAGTCCAAAATCATACATTACCTTCTGAAAAATATTTTTTAAAACTTGCAAATAAGGTTTCCTTCAGTCAGTAGATGAATCATTTGAACAAAAAGTCACTTATAGAAAAAATAACAAAAACTCATTCCCACTGACCAACCAAGAAGGAAAAAGTAATTGAATTTAAAACAGTCACTGGTGACTAAATAATAATGGAGAGAGAATTTGAATCACTTGGAAGAGGCCCTACTTAAGGTCAAGCTTAACACAAAACCAGAAGTCGTATTCCAGATAAGCTAAAATCCTCAAACAGCTCTGGAAAAATCCCTTTCGGGTATTCCATTGCATCAGCTAGAAACATCTTTCATTGTATCACAAAAAATGTAAAAAACGATCCAATATACTAGAAACAAAGGATACCGAATTGCTTTCTTGATTTTAAAAAAAGAATAATGGAAATGTTGGTGCAAGAAAAGCTTGAGTTAAGAATACAAAGTAAATTTAGAGCATGGGTATGTAAAAAACTTTATAGATGTAGATATAAATAAAGATATATAATGCTTTATATAGGAACATGTAAACATATTGACATACATTTTCTTCATGTTATAAGCAACAGAACTTTTCAAAGTTAATTTTCTTGCCATATGCAGTGGCATTGAAAAACTAGTCAGTTTCTTTTCTAATATTAAAATATTCCTTCTCACAGAGTAGCATGTCTCAGTGTTTAGACTACCAACTCGAGAGAAGTGGAAATTTTATGAAAAAAGTGCATTTGAAGCAAACTTTTTTTTTTTTTTGGCCAGTCCTGGGCCTTGAACTCAGGGCCTGAGCACTGTCCCTGGCTTCTTCCCGCTCAAGGCTAGCACTCTGCCACTTGAGCCAAAGCGCCGCTTCTGGCCGTTTTCTGTATATGTGGTGCTGGGGAATCGAACCTAGGGCCTCGTGTATCCGAGGCAGGCACTCTTGCCACTAGGCTATATCCCCAGCCCCTGAAGCAAACTTTTTTAAAGAAAATATTTTAAGATGTTTACAGGTTTGAAATTTTCCTCATATATCTTTTTTTTTTCAGTCCTGCAGCATGGGACTAAGAGCCTGAGCACTGTCCCTGGCTTCTTTTTGCTCAAGGCTAGCACTCTACCACTTCTACCACAGCGCCACTTCTGGCTTTTTCTGTATATGTGGTGCTGAGGAATCGAACCCAGGGCTTCATGAATGCTAGCCAAGCACTCTACCACTAAGCCACATTCCCAGCCCTTCCTCATAAATCTTTTTTTTTTTTTTTTTTTGCCAGTCCTGGGGCTTGGACTCAGGGCCTGAGCACTGTCCCTGGCTTCTCTTTGCTCAAGGCTAGCACTCTGCCACTTGAGCCACAGCGCCACTTCTGGCCATTTTCTGTATATGTGGTGCTGGGGAATCGAACCCAGGGCCTCATGTACATGACGCAGGCACTCTTGCCACTAGGCCATATCCCCAGCCCACTTCCTCATAAATCTTAATTGAAGTATCCAAATTAATTTCACAAATTTGCACAGTATCAGACCCAGATCCTGACAATGTTGGCAAACTAAACCTTAGTGTATTCTGGCTACTCAGGAGGCTGTGGTCCGAGGATCATGGTTTGAAGCCAGCCTGGGCAAGAAAATCTGTGACACTTGAAGAGTGAAGGTAAATCCTACTTTGAGGCAGCAGTGACTCCATTTTGAAACCGTAGCCATCTTCTTGTTTATGTTAAATTGTAAAAACTAGACTTGTTTGTGCTGAAACAGTTGAAGCTATAAATTCCTTAAACAAAGCTATCTTAAAGTCAGCCAGGGGGCTGGGGATATAGCCTAGTGGCAAGAGTGCCTGCCTCGGATACACGAGGCCCTAGGTTCGATTCCCCGGCACCACATATACAGAAAACGGCCAGAAGCGGCGCTGTGGCTCAAGTGGCAGAGTGATAGCCTTGAGCGGGAAGAAGCCAGGGACAGTGCTCAAGCCCTGAGTCCAAGGCCCAGGACTGGCCAAAAAAAAAACAAAAACAAAAAGTCAGCCAGGCCCTACTCTGTGCCTGTAACCTTGGGCCTGCACAAGCTCTGAAAAATGGCCATGCTAGCCAAAGATAAATAGGCACTGTGAGCCCGCTCAGGCCGCCAAATACTCCACCTAGCAGGGCAGGTTGTCAGAACCCAGACAACCGAAGGACTGTTTTGGTAACTTCTGTCCACCCTGGAATGTTTTTACCCCAGAGCCAATCAGATCTGTAAACACTTGGTTACTGTAACTTTGTGGGTTTTGCCTTTATAAACCCTGTGAGATTTCAGCTCAGGGTCCTCCTCCCTATCTCCGGTGCGGTGAATGGGACGAGACCCATTCAGGCAGCTTGCCTGAATAAAGCGTTGCTTTTGCATTTCGGAATGTTTGGTTCTCAGTGGTCTTCTTGGAGGTCATCTTGCGACTTCAGCATAACACATTCATCTCCAATTAACCACTAAAAAGCCAGAAGTGTAGTAGTGGCTCAAGTGGTAGAGTGCCAGCCTTGAGTGAAAAAAGCTAAGTGAACATGAGGACTTGAGTTCAAGCCCCAGTACTGGCACTCATGCACACACACACACACACACACACACACACACACACCTCACTAGCATATTTTTAATGTTTTATAGGTTTTACTTATTAACACATATGTCATAATTTTTTTGAATAATTACTCATTTATTGTCAAAGTGATGTACAGAGAGGTTACA
>NC_063188.1:57640168-57682479 GCF_023159225.1 Perognathus longimembris pacificus
GTTTCATGCGTTAGGCCATGGGTACATTTTTTTTTTCAAATTTTTATTATCAAACTGATGTACAGAGAGGTTACAGTTTCATATGTTAGGCACTGGATACATTTCTTGTACTGTTTGTTACCTTGTCTCTTCCCCCCCTCCCTCCTCCCACTTTCCCTTTCCCCCCCTGAGGTGTTCAGTTCACTTACACCAAACAGTTTTGCAAGTATTGCTTTTGTAGTTGTTTGTCTTTTTTTACCCTGTGTCTCTCAATTTTGGTATTCCCTTTCAATTTCCTACTTCTAATACCAGTATACACGGTTTCCAATATACTCAGATAAGATTACAGAGATAGTGTAGGTACAACCACAGGAAGGTGATACAAGAACAAGAGCCCAATAGCTATACCCTTATGATCACATAAGATGATGCTAAGTGAAATGAACTCCATGTTATGGAAACGATTGTTATATCACAGTTGTAACTACTTTCAACGTCCCATCTATATCTGTAGCTTCTATTATTCATGGGTACATCTCTTGTACAATTTGTTACCTCCTCCCTCATTTCCCCCCTCCTCCTTCCCCTCTCCCGCCATGAGTTGTTCAGTTGGTTTACACCAAATGGTTTTGTAAGTATTGCTTTTGGAGTCGTTTGTCTTTTTGTCCTTTGTCTCTCGATTTTGATATTCCCTTTCACTTCCCTAGTTCTAATACCAGTATATACAGTATCCATGGTACTCAGAGGAGATACAGTGATAGCACGGGGGCAAACACAGGAAGGGGATACAAGAGGATGGACAACAAAAAGAAAGCTACAGTTTCACATGGCATGTTGAACATAATTACAATGGTTTATATAACACTCATTTCCTTAACATGGAGTTCATTTCACTTAACATCATCTTATGTGTTCATAAAGGCATAGCTATTGGGCTCTTGTGATCCTCTGTGACTAGCCTAAACCTGTAATTATTCCATATGAAGGAGACCATAGAGTCCATGTTTCTGGCTCACTTCTCTTACTATAATTTTTTCCAAGTTCTTCCATTTCCTTATGAATGGGGCAATGTCATTCTTTCTGATAGAGGCATAAAATTCCATTGTGTATATTTACCACATTTTCCTGATCCATTCATCTACTGAGGGGCATCTGGGTTTGTTCCATATTTTAGCAATGACAAATTGTGCTTTGATGAACATTGTTGTGCTGGAGGCTTTAGTGTGGTCTTGCTTGTAATCTTTTGGGTAGATGCCCCAGAGAGGGGCTGCTGGGTCATAGGGGAGCTCTATGTTTAGCCTTTTGAGGAACCTCCATACTGCTTACCAGAGTGGTTGAACAAGTTTACATTCCCACCGTCAATGTAGTAGGGTTTCCTTTTGGCCACATCCCCTCCAGCATTTGTTATTGTTAGTTTTCCCAATACAGGGTGGGGCAGAATCTCAATGTTGTTTTGATTTGCATTTCTTTTATGGCCAGTGATGTAGAGCACTTGTTCATGTGTCTCTTGGTCATTCTCATTTCTTCTTCAGAAAAATCTCTTTAGGTCTTTAGCCCACTTGTTGAGGAGGCTGTTGGTTCTTTGAGGTTTTGTTTTGGAGAAATTTAGTTTTTTTTAGTTCTGCATATATTTTAGATATGAGGCCTTTGTCCATTGTATGGCTGGTAAAGATCTTCTCCCAATTTGTGGGCTTTCTGTTTGTCTTGCAAGCTATGTCCTTTGCCCTGCAGAAGCTCTACAGTTTGATGCAGTCCCATTTGTCCATCCTTTCTTTGATTTGTAGCATTTCTGGCCCTTTGTTAAGGAAATTTCGTCCTATGCCAAGGAGCCCAAGTGTTTCTCCTATTCCTTCTTGTAGTGTTTTCGGTATATCTGTTTTTATTTTGAGGTCTTTGATCCATTTGGAATTGATTTTGGTGCAGGGTGATATATAAGGATCTAGTTTTAATTTGTTGCAGGTGTTGAACCAGCTTTGCCAGCACCATTTGTTAAAGAGGCTATCTTTCTTCCATACTATTGTTTTAGCTCCTTTATCAAAGATTAAGTATGCATAGTTCTGTGGGATCATTTCTGGGTCTTCACTTCTGTTCCATTGGTCCTCAGACCTGTTCCTGTGCCAATACCAAGCTGTTTTTATTACCATAGCTTTGTAATACAGCTTGAAGTTTGGTATTGTAATTCCTCCAGCACTGTTCTTTCTGCTTAGGCTTGTTTTTGCTATTCGGGATGTTTTATTATTCCATATGAATTTTTGGATTGCTTCCTCTATCTCATTAAAAAAATGGTGTTGGGATATTAATGGGTATTGCATTGAATTTGTAGATAGCCTTTGGCAATATTGCCATTTTGATTATATTAATCCTCCCAATCCAGGAGCATGGGAGGTTTTTCCATTTCCTTAATTCTGCCTTAATTTCGTTTTTCATGTTTTTAAAGTTCTCATCATAGAGGTCTTTCACTTCTTTGGTTAAGGTTATTCCTAAGTATTTTATGTTTTTTGAGGCTATTGCAAAGGGAGTTGCTTTCCTAATTTCGGCCTTGGTCTTTGGGTCATTGGCATATAGAAAAGCCATTGATTTTTGAGGGTTTATTTTATATCCTGCTACTTTGCCAAAGTTTTGGATCAGCTCAAGTAACTTGGGGGTAGAGTCTATGGGGTTCTTTAGATACAGGATCATGTTGTCTGCAAAGAGAGTTTGATTTCATCTTTTCCTATTTGATCCCCTTTATGTCTTCCTCTTGCATTATTGCTCTGGCTAGGAATTTTGCTAGCATATTTTTTTAATTCAGTGGGAATAAAACAATTTGTTGTACAATAAAAGCAAAAGTTTTGCTATTTGAACATTAAAGAATGTAGGTAATCAACTAGTAAAAAATGTTAAATTATTTTTCTCAAATGCCCCCTTCATCATCCAAACTACCATGGACAACTAGAAGCACTTGTTAAAACAATGTGGGGCAGAGAGACACAATACAAATGTAAACCAGAAGTTTCTTCTAAATCACAAAGGTCTCAGAGCTACCTGGTCCTGAAAGTTGAGAGCCCTTTGAGATATGAAGTTATCAAGGGGGAATAGTGGGGAAACAAGCCAAGATGAGCTAGGCAACATCAATAGGTTAACCCCCTTTTCACCTGATTATCATTTCCTCTCATTTTTGCGATCTTCTATTTTCTAGCTCAGTATTGTCAAACTATGAAAATTCATAGTAGTGGCACATGCCCTCCAGCCCTTGGGAGGCTGAAGCAGAAGGATCACCAGATGAAGCTCAGCCTGGATTAAAAGAACTTGCATTTTGTTATGAGTGATCCAAAGATAATTTCAGATTTATGATCACTCTATCATTGTTTCTGTCTGATTATTATAACAGAACCATTGAGTCCATTTCTGTTTGGTTTTTAAGATGACTCTCAGGTTCTTACTCTGATGCCCAACTGGTGTCCAACTCTTAAGCTCAAGTGTTCCTCCCACTCTGGTCTGCCAAATACTGGGATCACAGATACGTGCTACCATGCCCAGCTGAAGCACTTATCGCTAAACATTAATTTTAAATGTTTTTGTCATGAACTTACAAAGCTTATTCACCCAAGAGTTCAGTCAAGAGTCATCAGAATTTTCCTTTCATATGATTGTGTTCAAAAGATACAGGCACTACAGTCCTTGTTGATCCATTTTAAATGTAATTACTATCGCCTTCTAGTCCTGTCCAGTGTAGCCTTTAAAACTATTTCTTCATATTAATACTACCAAACATCACTTTTGAGGGAAAAATTGATAAGAAAAGGGGAGCAGAAAGGAGAAAGAGAGGGACAAAATTATTTGATTTTTCCCTAAGCCTTAGTTTGGCCATGCACCCCTTTCATAATCTGGAAAAGGCTATGGACACCCTCTACACAAATGTGCATGCAAACACATGCACAAGTTTACAAATTCAGGAGGTTTCAAAAGGCTCTGAAATACATTCATATACCCTAGTTGTGAATTTCTACTTTTGTGCCCAAAGTAAAACTCAGTGGTAAAGTACATGGCTAGATAAAAGAAGTCCTGGGTCCCATCTCTAGCACTAGAAGAAAGGAAAGAAGGAAGGAAAAGAGGGAAGGATGAAGGAAGGAAAGAAAGAAGAAAGGAACTATGAAATCAAGGAAGTCTGGATGTGACCTTATACTACATTATCAAACTCAGCTACAAGTTATCAGTGAATGCAAACTCTATTACTGAGTTATATTTTCAGAATTTTCTATTTCTATAATTCTCTACCCCAAATACCTGAGGCTTTGGAGCAGTTGGATAAGCAGCAGCATGGTCATTGCTAAGGATATCAGAGAGAGAGAGAGAGAGAGAGAGACAGACAGAGAGACAGAGAGAGAGAGATGGGCTATGTACACAGCAGGTGCTATATAAAGTCCTCTCTTCAGACAACAGGGGACCAAATGTTTCTCATCAAATTAAAGGAATCTCAAGATGACAGCTTGGAATACTTAGCTCATGTCAGTGTTATTTTAAGTGACATTGACATTGGTTTTAAATGTCAGAAAAAATTTAAAGACTTTTCTATTATAGGCATTATATACACACATATATATACATACATATATATATATACTTTTTTACTTGATAACCCCTTGCTCTTTATTGGATCTTGAAACTTGTTTGCATACATAAAGTTTTAGTAGCACTTTAAAAAAATTGTTTATGAATTAAGGCTATGTGGCAATGATGGCCAACGTGGAAGGCCCAAAGAACCACTCAAAGTAAGAAGGGGAAATTGATCTTGGAGCTCATAGAGGCTCAGGAATACTTCATTTTGCATGAAGCCATAGTGGAAAAGCCTGAAGACTCACAAGGATCTTACATAGTCAGCAGCAGGGAAAATTATGCCCACACTAAAGGATGCCCTGGATCTGCCCAGCAAACCTTCAAACCAAATCATATAAGGATCAAGTTATTCACAAATGTGAATCATAGTTTGAAAACTATTTAACCTTACAGAGAAAAAGGGGGGAAAGCAAGGACAAAAATAACCATCAGGGAGCTGTGTGACATCTTCAAGTTACTCTAAGTGTGACTGTAGTCCTTCAGGGGAGAGGGTAAGTAAACTTACTGAAGAAACAATAGCAAGAATAGTGGTTTGAGGAGCTCCACAGACACCTTCCCCAAAACTAGTGAAAATTATTTGTTTTCTTTATTTTTTTGTGAAAAGGAAGTGATGTTTTATTCATTCTTGCCAGGCAAAGTGAAGATTGCTTGAAATATTATCTCTGAAAGCAGCAGTCCTTAGAGAGTGGGGGTGGGGGTGGGGGGTAAGGAGAATTTCTTTTCTTTTCTTTTTTTTGCTGGTTCTGGGGCTTGAACTCAAGGCCTGAGTGCTGTCCCTGAGCTTTTGTGCTCAAGGCTAATGCTCTACCACTCTAGCCACAGATCCACTTCTGGATTTTGCTGATTAATCGGAAGTAAGAGTCTCATGGACTTTCCTGCCTGAACTGACTTTGTACTGCAATCCTCAGATCTCAGCCTCTTGAGAATCTTGGACTACAGGTGTTAGCCACTAGCTCCTGGCAAAAAAAGAATGCTTTTTTATTTAAAAATAAATAATAATAATAATAATAAGCTTGGAGCAGAGGCTTCTGAATGGAGGTGCTAAAGCATGACTTCCAGCTGGATGGTGGACTTGGGCCTGCTTTTTTCCTTTCTTTTGGCATACAGTAATTACAAGGGGGATTCATTGTGACATTTCCACACATGTATACAATATATTCAATTTTACCTCCTCTATTGCTCTGCCTTAGTCCCTTACCCCTTCCTAAGATAATTTCAACAGGTTTCATTTTTTTAGTTCCATACATGTAAACAATCTACTTTTGACTGCATTCATCCACATTCACCATCCATCCCCTTTTCCAGCCCAACCACCTCCCACTAGTACCCATTAAAATTATTTTTAAGATAGCCATTTGACAATTGGAAAAATTATAAAGTTGGAAATTGTTCTAAGGGCAAATAAAAAACCCAAGCATTTCAGAAAAAAAGGATTAAAATCTTACCAGGAAAAAAAAAAGAATATGCATAGTATTTGGAATACAGTCTATTTTCTCCATTTGCACCACCTGCGCCAGCTTAGCACAAGCCACGCTCTACCCCATGTGGGTACAGCCAAGAACACAAGGCCCCCTCTTCCTCCAGTGATGAGTGAAGACTCCAGGATCTGCTGTGGGAGAAGCAGGTCACCAATATTCCTCCCTCCATCTCTTCAGTTCCCTGGGACAGATGATGTCTCTTAGGCATGAGTTTAATCTGAAATGTGGGGTTGGAGGGTAAGGGGGGAGTCTTCATCAATGAGCCCGTAACTGTGGAGGAGAAGCTCTCCATCAGGCAGGCTGACTGTGACTACCAATGCCCCAATCACCTGCACACAAGCTTGCCCATGCAGCAGATGCTCCATGGCAGGAAAGGTAAGTTGAGAAGATCCAAGAAGCTACGCTTTCACTCCAGAGCCATGGATCACTTTGCCTATAGACAAGTCTGAAGCAGTAGTGCAAATGTTTTGCTCAAGGGAGAGGCAGACCTCAAGGACAAATTGCTCGATGCTCTTCCCAAGGGAAGACAAGTCATGTGCAATACCAGTATGGAGAAAAATCAAGCCTAAAATTTCCCCTCTTTCTCTCCCTTTCCCTCCCCTTCTTCTTTCTCTTCCCTTTTCTTCTTCCTCTTCACTTCTCTCTTTTTCCTCTTCTTCCTTCCCCTCTCTTTCCCTTCTCCCCTTCTCCTCTTCTCTCTCTCCCACTTCCTCCCTTCTTCCTTCTTCCTCCATCACCTCTTTGTCTCCCTTTCCTCCCCTCCCCCTCTTCCTCCCTCCATCCCTCCCTCCTCCTCCTCCTCATTCCCCTTCTCCATCCCCTCCCTACCTCCCTCTTATTCTCATATATTGGGCTTTGAACTCAGGGGCTCCTCCTTGGTAGGAAAGCACTTTACCATTTGAGATACATTCTGTGTCACTTTTTGTCTAGTTATCTTTCAGATAGTGCCTCTTTTATGCCTGGGGTCAGCTGTGAAGTATGAACATCCTAGCTGTGCCTACCACATAGCTGGGATAACAAGTGTGAGAAACCACAACTGACTTGTTCTTTGAGATAAGGTTTTGCTGGCCTGGCCTGATCAATAATCCAACTCTTTCCACTTTTCAAGTAGCTGGAATTACAGGGATGAGTAATTACCCCTTACCCTTAGGGGCACTGTTTAACAGAGGTAGCTGGGCACTTGGTGGCTCACATCTGTAATCCCAGCTCCTCGGGAGATTGAGATCTGAGGATTGCTGTTGGATGCTAGCCCAGGCAGGGAAGTCCATGAGACACTTACCTCTAATTAACCACCAGAAAACTAAAAGTGGCCCTGTGGCTCCAAGTGGTAGAGCTCTAGCCTTGAGCAAAAAGCTCAGGGACAGCACCCTGGCCCTGAGTTCAAGACATGAGATAGGGGGAGCACTGTGGCTATGTTTGCTAGTGCCAGGGAAGCTGCCTTTTTGTGTGGTCTTGATGGCAACAAGGTGGCATCTGCCAGCAGGGTCATTCAGGTAGTTAAGCCATGTACTCCATTAATAAGATTCTCTAACAGAAGAAACAGTCCTAAACTCAGTGTGTGATGGTTCAGAATAATCACGGAGGCTTCTGCTTATCATAAAAGAATTATCTTTACCATAAAGGACTTCCAAAATGACCAGTACAAAATTGTATATGAAATAACCTTAATAAATATCCTGAGAAAATGAAATACAGAAAATATTTTTTTTAGAAAAGAACAGAGGTCATGAAATTGTAACCCCTTTGTAGAACTCCTTACAATAAAAAAAAGTGGTGTGGGGGCTCAGGACATAGTGGTAGACCACTTGCTTAGCAAGTTTGAAGGCCCTGGTTTCAATCCTTAACAACGTGCGTGCATGTGTGTGCACACACTGCGAGCGTGTGCGCACACACACACACACACATGAACAATGGAGATTTTGGCGGTAATTAAGAAGAGGTTATAACTCTATTAGAGCAACAACAAACTCCATAGCCCAGAAAGATATTTAACAGAGTGAATCAGGGACAGAGACAGTGAAGACAAGCCTTCTGTGGCAGAAACAAAATGCCAAGTTGGCTTCAAAAGTTACTCCCAGAGCCAAAAAGCAGTATGGAAGAAAGACAGCTTCTTCAACAAATGGTGCTGGCAGAATTGGTTAAACACCTGTAGAAAACTAAAGTTAGATCCTTATATATCACCCTGCACCAGAATCAATTCCAAACAGATCAAAGACCTTGAGGTAAAAGCAGATATCCTGAAAACATTGCAGGAAGGAATAGGAGAAACACTAGGGCTCCTTGGCACAGTTCAAAACTGTTAATAAAGACCCAGAAACACAACAAATCAAAACAGGTTGGACAAATGGGATCGCATTAAACTGCAGAGCTTCTGCATAGCAAAGAACATAGCTTGCAAGATAAATAAAAAGCCCACAGATTGGGAGATCTTCACTGTCCATACAACAGAAAAGGGCCTCATATCTAAAATACATATAGAACTCAAAACATTGAGTTCCCCCAAAACAAATCCTCAAAGAAACAACTGCCCCATTAATAAGTGAGATAAAAACTTAAAGAGAGAATTCTCTGAAGTGGAAATAAGAATGGCCAATAGAGGGCTAGGAATATGGCCTAGTGGCAAGAGTGCTTGCCTTGTATACATGAAGCCCTGGGTTCGATTCCTCAGCACCACATGTATAGAAAAGGCCAGAGATGGCACTGTGGCTCAAGTGGTAGAGTGCTAGCCTTGAGCAAAAAGAAGCCAGGGACAGTGCTCAGGCCATGAGTCCAAGCCCCAGGACTGGCCAAAAAAAAAAAAGAATAGTCATAGATTTCTTCAGAGATATATGAAGAAATGCTCAACATCTCTGGCCATAAGTGAAATGCAAATCAAAACAACATTGAGATTCTATCCATCCTAGTTATAATGGCCATTATCAAGAAAACTAATGATAACAGATGTTGGCGGGGATGTGGCCAAAAGGGAACGCTACTACACACTGTTGGTGTGAGTGTAAACTTGTTCAACCACTCTGGAAAGCAGTATGGAGGTTCCTCAAAAGACTAAACATAGAGCTTCCCTACGACCCAGCAACTTCACATCTGGGCAGTTACCCAAATGATCACAAACAAGGCCATACTAAAGCTACCAGTACAGCCATGTTCACTGCAGCATTATTTACCATAGCTAAGATATGGAACCAAGCCAGGTGCACCTCAGTAAATGAATAGATGGAGAAAATATGGTATATATACACAATGGAATTCTATGCTTCCATCAGAAAGAATGACATCACCTCATTCCTAAAGAAATGGAAAGACTTGGAAAAAATTATATTAAGTGAAGTGAGCCAGACCCAAAGAAACATGGGCTCCATGGTTTCCCTCATTGATAATAATTAGTATATGACTAGGATAGTCCTTAGCAGAGGATCGTAATAGCTCAATAGCTATGTACATATGATAATATAAGATGAAGATGAGCAAAATGAACTCCAAGATATGGAAACAAGAAGTTTTTATTGTTGTTGTTATTTTTAATGTACTATGGGAAATAATTTCTTTTTTCTTTCCTATAGTTATCCCCTCTTGTCACTGTATTTGATTTTGGTACCCTGGGTATTGTGTATATGTTTATCTGAATTAGGGATGGGAAGGGGAACATCAAAATGGTGAGACAAAGGATAAAGGGCAAAACAATGCAACAATGATACAAGACAATATGTTGGAAATGAACTGTGGAGGTAGGACTGGGGGGAAGGAAGGTAAGAGAAAAATGAGGGAGGGGGAACAAGTATAACAAGAAATGTACTCATTACCTTATTATGTATGTGACTGTAACCCCTCTGTACATCACCTTGACAATAAAATTAAATTTAAAAAAGTTACTCCCAGGACTTCAGGTGTTATAGCATTTCCATGACTACCTGGATTCTATCCCTACCCTACTCCCCCAATGTGCCAAAGAATACTGCTGTAAAAATTCCCAAATTTTATATGTTCAACTGTAAAACAGTTTATGACCAAGGTCACAGAATATTAAATAAAGCAATCAGGCAACAATCAGTAGAGGCTAATTGTTGGGTATTATACTTACAGAACCAGACAGCTTAACAGAGAGACTAGGGAAAGAGGCAGCCAAAAAGAATCTTGTTAAAACTGTGTTTTCCCCTGGGGACTGTGTGCATGCTCCAGGCTCTATCTTCTAAAGAGTTGACATCATATACCTCACTTCACTAAAATAGTCTAGCTGAGTGTCTAAACTGAAAAATAAGTTTTATAAAACCCAATACTAGAGAATCAGTACCCAAAGTTAAACATAGCATCTGAAATGTCCAATTTTCAATTTAAGAAATCATTAAATGTATAAAGAAACAGGAAAGTATGACCAATACACCGGAGGAAAGTTGTATAACAGAAACTTTAAGAGGCCCATGAAAAACTATTTATTGAAACAAACTCCAGGAAATGGAAACATGGTTTTTGTTGTTATTGTTGGTAGTGGTGGTGGTGTTTGATTTTACTTTGTGTTTTTTTTCTTTTAGAGAGCGAGAGGGGTGCAGAAAGGTAGAGAGGAAGAGTGAACAAATGCAATCATGCTTTTCAGCATACACTATGTGGAAAATGACCTATGTAACAGGGATGGAAGGGGGAAACTGGGGAAAGTGAAGGAAGGGGTAACTGTCCAAATAAAGAAATGTACTCAAAAAAGCTGGAGGTTGAGGTGTGGCTCAAGTAATAGAGAGCTAGCCTTGGGCTAAAAGAAGAAAGAAGGAAGGAAAAGAAAGCTCAGGGACAGACCCTGAGTTCACATCTCAGGACCAGCACAGAAAAAGAAAGAAAAGAAAGTGAGTTAAGAAACAAAAGTGATAAAAAAAAGAGAGAGAAAGAAAATGTGCGTTGAGAAGTACAAAAACTGAGTCTAGTATGACACCCTAAGCCTGTAATCCTAGTTACTTGGTGAGCAAGTGGAGGTTTGACACAAGCCTGGACATGAAAGTTCACAAGACTTCTGGACACAACAGTAAAAAGCCTATTATCATAGCAACAAAGGGAAACACAAATAAGAGGATCACAGTCTATGCTGTGTCCATGTTTGACCCCAAAATAACCAACTCAAAAAAGGGGTTGGTGGAGTGGCTCAAATGATAAAGTGCCTGCTTAGCCAGTTCCAGGCCCAGAGTTCAAAGTCCAGTACCGAAAAAATGTACAAAGAATGAAATGAAGTTTCATAGTTCCATACATTAATTATTATGACTATACTTGCCCAGCTATGCCCCTTCCACTCCTCCACAACTGCCCCCATTAGCTTCTAACCCCCAGTCAAGACATACTTCAGCTTCTTGATAATCACTTTATTCAATGATGTGACACTATGGAATTTTTCTCCTGTGTATACTAGAGTTAGTTTGTTCATATATATGCCCATGATCCTGTATGTGTTTACATATATGTTTATATTTTAGGTATAACACCCACATATGAGAAAAATACACTTTTTCTTTCTGGGCCTAGCTCACTTTCCTTAATCTGATGTTTTCCAGAACCAACCGTTTCTCAGAAAATGACATAGTTTCATTCTTCCTGATTTATGAATAAATGTCCATGAGCTGAACAGTGGTATATGAAAATAATTTGTGAAAGTAATTAAAAAGGATTAGTATACCCTTCAAAATAAAAACTCTGGCTGGGAATATGGCTTAGTGGTAGAGTGCTTGCCTAGCATGCATGAAGCCCTGGGTTTGATTCCCCAGCACCACATATATAGAAAATGGCCAGAAGTGGCGCTGTGGCTCACGAGGTAGAGTGCTAGCCTTGAGCAAAAAGAAGTCAGGGACAGTGCTCATACCCTGAGTTCAAGCTCCAGGACTAGCAAAAAAAAAAAAAAAAAAACCCAAGCAAACCTAAACTGCTAACTGAATTGTGCCTAAGTTAGTAAGTTGAAGCCCTAAGTCTACAATGTTACTGTGTTTGGAGATAAAGGTTTGTGGATTTTGTTTTTGGCTAGTCATGATGCTTGGGCTCAGGGCCTGAGTACATCCCTAGCTTCTTTTTGCTCAAGGCTAACAGTCTACCAGTTGAGCCACAGTGCCACTTCCGACTTTTTCTGTTTATGTGGTGCTGAGGAATCGAACCCAGGGCTTCATGCATGCAAGGCAAGCACTCTACCGCTAAGCCATATTCCCAGCCCCAAGAAAAGGTTTTAAGAATAATTGCTGGGGGGTTTTAGCCTCCAGCGCTCTCCTGTCCTGCAGGAGAGATGGGATAGCACACCCCACGCGGACGGGTCCAGGAAGAGGATATAGGGGGCTGACAGACTGCCACCCAGCCCCCCTCTCCACAGAGGACAGACAGGCAGCCTGGGAGCAGGTCGAGCCAACTCGTTTAATCAGGAAAAGATCTGTTCTTTTACACAGGTTGGAGGGTGGCAGAAGGGGAGGGATATGTGCACCTAGTAGGGGCTGTGATTTGATGCCTGAGTTGTCTGTCAGGGTGGAGCTCCAAGGGACCTCCCTAAGGGGTGGCCTATATCTACGTCACTGCCCTCAGGACCACCTCTTGATTCCTCCCCCCGCCCCCCGGCCATCTTGGTGCTTATGAGGTCCAAGGAGGGAGGCGGGGCTACCAGCCACGTGGCCCCAGGACTGGGAAAAGAGGCGGTGCCAGCTAGAACTGCCTTGTGATGATGCAAGGCGCCCAGGCGGGTGTGCCCCACATCTCCCCCTTCTATTTTTTAAATAGCAGGAGGCGATGTAAATATTAGGATATGTAGACATAAGGCAAATGTGGGGCCTCTCCCACAAGGGGAAGTAAGTGGGCTCAGTCCAGGGAAAATTGGAGTTCTTTGTCTGTTTCTGCGCCACTCAAGATAACGCAGGCAGCACTCCCCTTCTCTGGCGGTGAGGTGAAGCAGGTTCAGGCTCTGGTGACTCTGGAGGTCCACGTCAGCCAAGGTGCTGGTAACCCATTCCAGTCCTTGTGCAAAGCTGTAGGCAGTATCGCCACGGCAAAACATTGCGCCAAATTGGGCTTCCCACACTGTTTTGGGGAGATTTAATTTGTGTGTGTGTGTGTAAATTTAAGATATTTAATGTAAAAATAGCTGTCCTTAATTGGTCATGGGGGCTGTTCCCCTCTTTTTTTTTTAATTAATAACAGAGGAGGGCACCAGGCTGGGAGTATGAGCGGAGGTCGTCTCTTCTGGAACTACTTCCTGCTGAAAGGGGGCGAAGTAGTCAGGGGCCCCTGATTTGTCATTTGGCCTGGTACCGTCCAGTTTGCTTGGTCTCCTCTGGCTACCTCCTGCAGCTTGGGTACATCAGGGAGTCCCTAGGGCTGGGGCCTCCAGGGTCAAGATCTGTGCTGGGCACAGCAGTGTAGTAAGAGGATGGCCTTGAACTGCAAGTTCCCAGGTGAGGGATGTTATCCTGTTAAAAGAGACTTTTGAAAAGGTCAGGCAAAAGGCTGAAAAGTTCACAGTGTTATGCCAAGTCGCGAAACGACCACCAAGAAGGCCACCGAGACTCAGACATTCCGAAATGCAAAAGCAAGGCAAGACTTTATTCAAGTGGGGCCGCGGGGCACTGACACAGCGGAGGTTAGGAGCCAGCCCCGAGCTGTGATTACACAGAGCTTATAAAGGCCAAAAAACAAAGTTACAGCAATCAGGTGTTCAAGCAAGCAAGATTACGGGTACAAATCTGATTGGCTCAGGGTTCGAGGCATTCTAGGGGCGGTTAGAGTTAAGCATTCCAGGCGGTTAGAGTTCTTGACTGACTGGGCCCTAATAAGCTTGCCCTGGGTTTGCTCAGACAACAAAATGGGGGCTGCCTGAAAATGGGGTTTACTTTTAACTCTTTATTCCCCCCTTCAACAGGACCAGTTAACATAAACAACATGGGAGAACACACTCTTGGCATGAACCAGAAAAGTTCCATTTCGAACATAAACCCAATTGTGGCCCATTACAAGGAAGGAGGAATAACTGGGCTGGGGGTGGGAAGGAAGTGTTTGGGGATAGTGGACTAGTTGGGAGTAACCAGTCAGAGGCTATATAGATATGTACACAAATAGCAAGTAAAAAAGGCAAGAATGCAAGTCTCTGTCCAGATGGAAAATGGACAGGTATGAACATTAGGTTGGTAAACAACTATTCCTCTAGGTGGGTAAACAACTATTCCCCTTGATCTCCCAGCTCTGATTAATTTTGAAAGGGCAAGACAAAGTGACTCCATTTAAGATGTAACATCATTCTCCTCTTACGTCTCTCCATGATCCTTGTTCCCTGGACTGGCTGAGTCCCAGGGGTTCAGGTGCTTGTTGCTGGGATGGCATGCCCCCATTGGCAGTCACGGGGTTTGAACTCAGGGCCTGGGCACTGTCCCTGAGCACTTCTGCTCTAGGCTAGCTCTACCACTTGAGCCACGGTGCCACTTTCAGCATTTCGCTGGTTCTCTTGAACCAAGATTCCTGCCTATCTCGTTGCTGGTTAGTTGGGAGATGGAGTTTTAGAGAGATTTTCTGCCCGGGCTGGCTTCGAACTGCAATCTGAGGAGTTCTAGCCATAAGAGCCCTTTTTATATCCAATTAAAGCAACAAGGAGAACAATAGGAATAGAGCTCACCTGTAACTTGTTGAGAATTTACCAACAAACACTTGCCAGAGTTTACACTTAGAGAACAGCAGACTGAATGAGATCCGTGTGCCATCAAATCAAATCTTATCATTTGACCTTACCGGCAGGTGGAAGAGAGCATAAATGAATAATAATCAAGAGGGCAAGGTTAAGACAATGTAAAACTCTCAGCTTCAGCAGTGGCTGTGTCTTCCATCCTGGATCAGCAGGCTTCATTAGTCATGTGTGATGGAAGCAGGCAGGAGAGATGGGTTGGATCTGGGCCAGGCTGTAGTGGCATCTCAGAGTCCCCTCGATAGATTGTCACACCTCCTGTTGGGTTGCCTGCAAAAATCTACACAGATTGGTTAAAGGCATTTGAAATCTCCCAGTATTCCCTGGTTACTTACTGAGTACTCTGGCTTTAAGCAGGGTTACAACTTTAAACAGATTTTAGAAGGCTTGTGCTTTTAACCATCTTCCTAGTCACAAAATCCACCCAGATCAAAGGCCAACCAAGTCTTCTCTCTGTAGAAGCCATGACAGTTTCTGAGACCTGGAAGGGGAAGACCAATGCTACCTCAATGCAACCTTGTGGCCACCCTGTAGCCACAGACCACCACAGTCCACGCAGATAGCATACATGTTGACCTGAATCCTATAAAGCAAAATATGAGAGCACAGGAGAGAAAAATGGAGAATCAAAATACCAAAGAATTTCCAGGATCAGATGTACATTTGACTTTTCACACAGATAGACATAAAAAAATAACACACTGATTTTATAGCAGTGTATACCACATGCTGCATATTGGAACCTTTTGGAGTTGCTGTTAGACACATTTGCTTAAACCCAAACATGATCAGTTTGGGTTTAAAACCTATTTTTTTTTCTTTTGGCTTGGAGTCTGGTAATAAGTCAGGATTGCCTCCAGGCTATTCACTGTGACTCCACCCACAGGCTGCAAAGACCAGTTTAACATAAAACTTAAGCAAGTTAAAATAGTTTAAAAGGGCAAGTGATTTTTAAACCATGATGCTAGTTTTTACATATTTTACCCATAAACAATCAGACAGACATACAGACCGTTGTGCACAAGCTTTGGGCGCACTTAGAAAAAATATCTGAATTGGCCATGTAAGTCTACTGGAATTCCAGTGGCAAAATGATATTATTTTGCCCATATTCTAGAACCACATGGTCAGTTAGAAAACAAGATTTAAGCAATCAAAGTCACAGTTGCAGACTGCAGACAGGGGGCTGGAGTCTCACAGCCCTGCCCAGCCTCCAGGATTTTGGCACTCCCATCAACATCAACTGGGGCAAGGGAGGGAGGCGCCTGTTAAAACCCATTCTATTGTTAACTGAACTTCCAAACTTAGCAAACATCATCAAAAACCAAAAGCCTTTTTTTTTTTTCTAAAGCAGATTAGCTAACAACAGATGTTAAAAATCCCTTTTTTTCTCCTGGGCAGCCACAGGGCTGTCTCCCCGCCATCCAAGACATTTTTCAGCAGATGCTTCCCAGGCTCTTTAAGGCTGCCTCAGAAGCGATCCTTTCCCTGGTCCGCAAAACATGGTGGGAAACCTCCGGTGGAGGAGGGGGGAAGCCCTCCGCTGGCGCTGTGCTGCGGTGGCGGCAGTGACACGTGGCCTTCTCAGGCTGCACTAGGGAGCCTCCAGTGGGGGAGGGGCACGGTGGAGGCCACCCTCCATCTTGCCCTTCCGCCATGCGTTCCGGCACAGGGGCACTAGGCTCGGGACCTGTGGAACTTGGCCCAGGCCCCTCCCTCTCCTCCAGGGCAGCGGGACGGCTGCCCCCTCCCAAGCAGCCATGCTGAAAAGGCCAGCAGCCGCCAGCCAGATTGCGGCATGTTTCAACGCTTTCGAGACCCTCCTGGTCTGGGAGTCTGAGACCCCCCCAAACCTATGTTTTGTAGCATGAAGCTCAGTGCCTTGAGCACTTGGTCATCATGCTGGGTTTGAGCATGTCCCATCTTTTCGGGCCCCCCCCCCTCGGACTACAATTGGCCTGGCCTGCCAAAAAGTTTTACTTCGTCGTGCTTCGTGCCCCATGTTGGGTGTCAGAATGTCAGGGGTTTTTAGCCTCCCGCACTCTCCTGTCCTGCAGGAGAGTCCTGAGGAGAGATGGGATAGCACACCCCACGCGGACGGGTCCAGGAAGAGGATATAGGGGGCTGACAGACTGCCACCCAGCCCCCCTCTCCACAGAGGACAGACAAGCAGCCTGGGAGCAGGTCGAGCCAACTCGTTTAATCAGGAAAAGATCTGTTCTTTTACACAGGTTGGAGGGCGGCGGAAGGGGAGGGATATGTGCACCTAGTAGGGGCTGTGATTTGATGCCTGAGCTGTCTGTCAGGGTGGAGCTCCGAGGGACCTCCCTAAGAGGCGGCCTATATCTACGTCATGGCCCTCAGGACCACCTCTTGGTTCCACCCCCCCACCCCCGCCACCATCTTGGCGTGCATGCAGTTCGAGGAGGGAGGTGGGGCTACCAGCCACGTGGCCCCAGGGCTGGGAAAAGAGGCTGTGCCAGCTAGAACGGCCTTGTGATGATGCAAGGCGCCCAGGAGCGTGTGCCCCACAAATAACAATTGAGACATGTACTGGTGGCTCACACCTATAATCCTAGCTACTCAGAAGGCTGAGATCTGAGGTTCACAGTTTGAAGCCAGCCTAGACAAGAAAGCCCATGAGACTCATCGCCAATTAATAAACTGCCAGAAATGGACTCATGGTTAAAGAACAATGCCCGGGTCCTGAGTTCAAGCTTGAGTATTCTCTCTCTCTCTCTCTTCTCTCTCTCTCTCTCTTCTCTCTCTTCTCTCTCTCTCTTTCTCTCTCTTCTCTCTCTCTTCTCTCTCCTCTCTCTCCTCTCTCTCTCTCTCTCTGTCACACACACACACAGAAAGAATTAAGGGATTAAGGGGCTGGGATGTAACTCAATAGTAAAGCACTTACCTAGCATGTACAAGGGCCTGAGTTAAATCCTCAGCACCACAGAAAAAAAGATAATTAAGGTTAAATGAAATCCTAAGGGTGGATTTCTCTAATCTAATAAAACAAATCTGCTTGTAAGAAGTGGAAGCCACACAGTGACAAGGTGGCTGTCTGAAAGCCAGGAAGACAGGCCTTACCAAAAACCAATCATGCCCGTAGATGCTTGTACCCTGACCATGGACTTCCAGCCTGTAGAATTGAGAGAAAACAAATCTCTCTTGTTTAAGTCAATCAATTTATGATATTCCCTTATGATATTCCAAGCAGTCTAATGAGGACTACAAGGTAATGAAATGAGAAATTAGTAACAGAAAAGAAAGCTACAATTAAGAGATTCATGATATGATGTGTGAAGTTAAACAATGCATTATTAACTAGCAGTAGGTCAAAGAAGAAATCATAAGGGTTACCAGATGATGTTTTGATAACCATAGCAACTAGACTAAAAAAAACCTATCCAATTGGGAAGGGAGAAATGAAAAAAAAACTATCCTTATTCACAGATGAGATCTTACATAGAGAAAATTCCAAGGAATCCATAAGAAAGAAACTAGATAAACACATGATCTTGGGGGAAATTACAACATATACTATCAATATGCATGTGTTATGCCAAGTCGCGAGAAGACCACCAAAAAGGCCACTGAGACTCAGACGTTCCGAAATGCAAAAGCAAGGCAAGGCGAGCTGCAACTCGGGCCTTGTCCTACCCACTGACACAGCGCAGGTTAGGAGGAAGCCCAGAGCTGCGATTGCACAGGTCTTACAAAGGCAAAAAAACAAAGTTACAGCAATCAGGTGTTCAAGCAAGACAAAAAACAAAGTTACAGCAATCAGGTGTTCAAGAAAGACAAAAAACAAAGTTAGAGCAATCAGGTGTTCAAGCAAGCAAGATTAGGACATGGGTACAAATCTGATTGGCTCAGGGCTCAAGACATTCTGGGGGTGGTTAGAGTTAAGCATTCCCAGCGGTTAGAGTTCTTGACCAGATGGCCCCTAATAAGCTTGCCCTGGGTTTGCTCACAGGGCCTGCTTATTTCAGGTTCGCGTGGTAAAGTGGGGCCTGACTTCAAAATGGCTTTAGTCTGGCTCTTCACATGAATCAGTTTTGCTTGTATAAATCAGAAACCAATAATCTTGCAAAGGAAATAAATAGGGCAGTGCTGTTTATAATAGCATCTGAATGAACAAAATACTTGGAAAGAAAAAAAACCAAATATTGGTGGCTCCTCATGTATGTAATCCTAACTAGTCAGAAGACTGAGGTCCTAATGATCATAATTTGAAAGCAGCTAAATAGAAATTTCCACTAGAGTATCTGTCTCCAATTAACCAGAAAATAGCTACACTGGAGGCATGGCTCAAAAGGTAGAGTGCTAGCCAAGTGAGCAAGCCAATGAGAGTATGAGGCTCTGAGGTCAAGCCTCAGTACAGGCACAAAAAAATTAAAGAATATGTAAATGGACAGACCCAGTGCTCATAAAGAGACTTAATGTTGTTAGAATGGTAATAAACTTAAAGTACTCTATAGATTCAATGTAATTTCAATTAACATTCGAAATGCTTTTCCAACTATTATGGAAAAGCTGGTCCTCAAATTTATGCAGAATTATTAGGAACATCAAGTAGAAAAAAATAATCTCTTTTTGAAGTTCTGGTCATCTAACCATACATATGCTACAATTGAGCTATACCCCCAAACCCTGCTTAAACCCATCTTGTAAAGACAAATTAAGAAGATCCAAATTTCTCAACACCAAACCTTACTAGCAAGCTTTAGTAATCAAAACAATGTACTACAGATACACAGATATGTAGACAGTAGAAGTGAGAGTCCCCAAGTACAACCATATTTTTATTAATTTATTTTTTACAAACTGACAAATCTATAGAATGGGAGAAAATAGTTGCAAAGTCTATAACTGGTGAGGGTTTAATATGTAACTTGGGCAGGCATGGGAGGGGGAAACTAGAGGAAAGCGAAGGAAAGGGTGATATTGTCCCAAAAAAGAAATATTGCCTGACTTACAAAATGGTAGCCCCTCTGTATAATACCTTAATAACAATAAACCTGTATTTTAAAATATCAAAAATATAAAAAGTATCCTACAACTGAACACCAGACAACTCAAATTAAGAATGAGCGAAATTTGGGCTGGGAATATGGCCTAGTGGTAAAGTGTTCGCCTCGTATACATGAAGCCCTGGGTTCGATTCCTCAGCACCACATATATAGAAAAAAGCCGGAAGTGGCGCTGTGGCTCAAGTGGTAGAGTGCTAGCCTTGAGCAAAAAGAAGCCAGGGACAGTGCTCAGGCCCTGAGTCCATGCCCCAGGACTGGCAACAAAAACAAAATAAATAAAGAATGAGGAAAATGGAGGGACTAGGTGGAGTTTGGAGGGATGTGGAAGAAGGATGAAAGGGACAACACTGATCAGTATGCCTTGTAATCATAAGCTGACAGGTTAAATGGTAATCCCTTTGTACATCTACTAAGATAAAAATAATAATAAAGAATGAACAAAAGACTAAAAAACATTTTTCCAAAGCAAAAACACAGATAGACAATAAGCACATGAAAAAATGCTCATAGTTAGGGAAATGTAAATGAAAACCATAATGAGCTCTTCATACCCACTGGAAAGGGTACGATATACATAGTTTATATAAAAACATTAAGAGTGTTCAAAGTATATGCAGAGTGTAGAACTCTGACACATTGCAGTTGGGAATGTAAAATGGTGCGGCCACTGTAGAAAACAGTTTGGAAATTCTTCTAAAGAACTGCTATATGATCCAGAAGAATTGAAGATTTGAAGACAGGGTCTCACACAGATACTTATGTGTCAATGATCATTGCAGCCTTATTCACAATAGCAAGAATGTGTGAAGAATTCAAGTGTCAATCAGCAAGTTAATGGATAAATGAAATGTGATATGTTAATATAATAGACTAGCACTCAGTCACAGAATGAAGTTCTGCTATATACTATAATACAAACAAACAATTTAGCTAAAGAAACTGTACTAAATGAAATAAGCCATGTGTAAAAGGACATATATTGAATTATTCTACTTATTATAAGCTCCAGACTTGGTAGATATATGCAGATAGAAAGCAGGTAAGAAATTATTCCTCTTCTCTGGTGGAGGAATAGGAAATTTTTGCATAATGGGGAGAGTTTTAGTTCTGGAGATGCTAGTGATGGTTATGCAACATTATAAATAAGAAGGGATGATATATCAAAGTCAGTATTACAATTTGCATCTTAAATGAGCCCCTCAAAGACTCATTTGTTGAAGGCTTGGCTCCAAACTGATGGCACTATGGGAAGGTAGTGGAACTTTCAGAAGGTGGGGCCTAGAGGAAGGAAGTTAGGTCCTTGGTTTGTGCCTTTAAAGGCGATATTGGCCCTCCCTACCACCATCCCCCTCTTTGTCCTGTCAGGTCACCATGTGTTCACTCCATTTCCTGACAGTCTGCCTCACTACAGGCCCAAAGCAACAAGGCCAAATGATTATGAACAGAAACCTCTAAAGTAAGAGACAAAATCAATCTTTTCTCCTTTTTTATGGCAATCTTGGAGCTGGAACTCAGGGCCTGGGTGCTCTCCTTGAACTTTTTTTGCTCAAGGTTAGTGTTCTACCATTTGAGCCACAGCTCCACTTTCAGCTTTTTGGTTAGTTAATTGGAAATAAAAGTCACAAGGCCTTTCCTGCCCAGGATGGCTTCAATTCATGATCCTCAGATCTTAGCCTCCTGACAGGCTAGGATTGCTGGCATGAGCTACTGGTACCAAGCATCTTTTCTCCTTTTGATTTGATTTTCTGAGATGTTTTGTCACTGCAATGGAAACTTGATGAATATATTCTGTAAATATATATTTGTTCATCTTTCTTTACTTAAATTCATTAAAAGGCATAAAATTCAGCTGGGTATATAGTTCAGTGATAGAGCACTTGCATACATGATGCACTGGGTTAAATTTCCCAGAACTGCAAGAGAACATAGTATTAATAAAGCACACAAAATCATATAAAATAGTTGTAACTATATTTACCATATCTAAGCATAATAATAAAAGCAAAGTTGGAGAAGAGTAAATAGGGCTACCAAGGAGTAATATCTCTACATGTCACTGGGAATTAAGTTAGTGTGAATCTGTGGTAGTGTGCTGTAATAAATACATGTTTGGCGCCTGCCCCTGGCTCCTGACACACATCTCTTAGAGCCCTTATACTCCTTAAGTGATAAATGTCTTTTTCTAAGATGACTTCTGGCTGAGAAATCCTGAATAGCCTTAGGACAAAAGCTGATTGCTTGGGAAACCAATCTTGTGATTAGAGCATTGAAATTTTCAGTCTCAGGCTCCCTCAAGCAGATCTCTGGAGAGAAGAGAAGCTGAATACTGTAATCTATCATGCCTATGTAATAAAGATTTCATGAACTGCACCCCCCAAAAGGGACAGGATTCAGGGAGCTTTCCAGATTGCTAAACCAGTGGGGGGATCCAGAAACATGGAGTCTCCAGAAAGGATATGGAAGCCCTCACACCTCTTTGCACATACTTTTTCCTGTGTATCTTTTCCATCTGGCTGTTCATCTGTATTCTTTGGAGTATTCTTTATAATAAACCAGTAACTGTTAAATATTTTTGCTGAGTTCTCTGAGCTGTCTAGTGAATTAATCAAACCAAGGAGGGGCTCTTGGGAGCCCTTGATTTATAACTTGCTGGTCAGAAGTACTGGTGAAACAATATGGAGTTTGCAACTGGCACTACAAAATGGGAAATGGAGAGCAGTCTTGTCGGACTGAGCACTTAACCCATGGGTTCTGATGCAACTTTTAGGTAAGATCATGTCAGGTTGAATTTGAGGACACTCGCTTAATGCCCATTGTTCTCCATGTATCTGGTGCTAGAAATATTGTGGAGAGCATGTGAGAGAAAAGGCATTTTGGTTTTTCCTAGCTCTAGTAGAATCTAAAGTCATTTCTTAACTTAAATTGGAATGTAGAGATAATTCCCAATGTATCATCACTAGACTTACAAGTTTTGACCTTGTGATAGAGAAAACATGATAGGCACTCAGTAGAAACTGTACCTTCCATGTTTGTCTTTTCTTAGGTGAGTAATATGCAGTAAAATACCTTCTTGCTATGCTGAGTAATGTCAGTGAGCCACATCTTCCACTCAGCCACAACAATCACAATGGTAAACAATCCCCCACTCTACAGACAATTGTGTTCCTAATCTATGATTCTTGGTGTGTTTGACATATTAAGTGCATTTTCAAGTAACAATTGATTTATCAGGACATAAACTCACTCATTGAGGAACATCTGCTCTAGAATCTAAAGTAAAGTAACCAATGAGAAAATTACTTACGCTGGGCACTGGTGGCTCATGTCTGTAATCTTAGCTATTCAGGAGGCTGGGATCTAAGGATCATGGTTAGAAGCCAGCCTAGGCAGGAAAGTCCATAAGACTCTCATCTCCAATAAAACTACCAAAACACCAGAAGTGGTGCTATGGCTCTAGTGGTAGAATGCTAGCCTTGAGCAAAAGAAGCTCAAGGACAGCACCCAGCCCCTCAGTTTCAGCCCCAGAACCAGCACAAAAAAGGGAAGAAAAACATAAAATATCATAAAAATAACAAAAATGATTACAAAGTATAACATTTTAAAACATTATAATAGTACAACTACTTAATGTAAAAGAAAATGGGGAATTCTGGGTTCCTGTGGCTTACACCTGTAAATCCTAGCCACTCAAAAGGGTAAGCTCTGAAGATCACAGTTTGAAGCTAGCTGGGGCACTAAAGTCTGTGAGACTATTTCCAGTTATCAAGCAAAAATTCAGAAGTGGGGCTGTGGCTTATGTGGTAAAGCATCAACCTTGAGCAGAAAAAGTTAAGGGACAGCACTCAGGCCAGGAGTCCAAGCCCCAGTACCAGCATACACACACACACACACACACACACACACACACACACACACACACACACAAAGAGAGGGAGGGAAGAGATCAGTGAGGAGGGGAGGGGAGGACAGGAGGGAGGGAGCATAAGCAAATAAGAAAGAGGTATCATAGAAGACATATATGAAAAGTTAACATTGCAGCATAAATCTACCAATATCAATAATCGTATTAATCGCTGCTGGGTGATGTGTCACTTCCTTTCTGGCTTGCAGTCATCTCAGAGATAGCACAAGGGCTCAATAGCTACTGCACATGATCACATAAAATGATGCTTATCAAAATGAACTCCAAGAAATAGAAACTAGAGTTTTTTTATTGTACTATTTGTGGTTCTTTGTTGTTGTGGTTTTTCTTTGGTTTGTTCCCTTTTGTCACTGCTTTTGATCTCTGTACTCTGTGTCTTGTATTTAAGTGTATCTGATTTGGAGAGGGGAAAGGGAAGCACTGAAACGGGACAAAGGGTGAATTAATTCAGCAGTGATACTCACTAGACACTAAATTGGAAATGAACTATACAACTTGGGGAGAGGGGCATCAGGAGGGGAAACACTGGGAGAGGGAGGGAGGGGTGACATTGTTCAAAAGGAAATGTACTCATTACCTAATTTGCACAACTGTAACCCTTATGTGCATCACCTTTACAATAAAAATTTAAAATTAGAAAAAGAAAAAATAATTTAAACAGAAAAAAATAATGCTAAGATTTTAATACTACCAAAAGTGACACATAGATTTATTGTAATCTCTATCAAAATCTCAATAACTTATTTGTATAAATGAAAAGGATAATCCTAAAATTCATAAGGAGTTTCAAGGAACTTCAAAAAGCTAAAAACAAAGAAGAAAAAGATGAACAAAGGAGGAGGGCTCATGCTTCCTGATGTCAAATCTTACTGCAAAGCTACAGTAGTCAGAACTGATGTGAGAATAGACATGGGAGGCAATGAAGTGAAATTGAAACCCAAGAAATACAAATAACCTTTATACTTGTACTTGAGTGTAGTTCAGTGGCACATTACTTGCCTAGCACATGCAAAGCTCTTGGTTTGATATCCAGTACCACATACAAAAGTATTCAAAACACATCACTATTTTGTGATGAAATCACAGTGCAAGAGTAGTGAGGCTGGCCATTCAGATATGTCAAAAAGAAGGCAAGAGGTGCTTTCTTTACGTGTGAAGGGGAAAGTTCTGCACTTAAGGAAAGAAAATTGGTATGCTGTGGCTGCTAAAATCTAGTAAGAATGAATCTTCTATCTGTGAAAATTGTGGAGGCACAAAAAATACATGCTAGTTTTGCTGTCATATCTTAAAGTGAAGATTTATGGGCACAGAATGACATGTGCTTAGCTAAGGTTGAAAAAGGAATTAAATGTGTGGTTTGATATTATCCAAGATTTCAGGTACCCACTTGGGGTCTTGGAACTCATTCTGTGCGAATAAGGGAGGAACAGTTGTCAATATACCATTAAAGTTTTATGCCAGAATTTGTAAGGGCTTTATTACATGGATTATACTTTCATCCCATCTTGTAAATTGGGTTTAACAGTGACTGTAGCTGTTTTGCCCATTGGCTAAGATAGCCCACTAGTTCCTATCTATGTAATTCCACAGTGGTGGGTATAGACTGAAAGGAAAACTTACTAGACTCATAATACTGCTGTTCTCAATCTGGGCCAGCAATGTCACTGGATATGACATTCCTTTAGAGGTCAAACTATTGGGGCTAACATGAATGACAGAACTGAGTGTATCTCAGCTGTATAGCAATCACCTAGCATGTAATAGGTCCTGGGTTCCAGGTCTAGTTCCACAAAAAATGCAATAAATAACACACAGGTGGAAGAAAGCCATATAAAACTAAGTGCCAATTGAAGCATCAAAGAACATGGGGCTGGGAATGTGGCTTAGTGGTAGAGTGCTTGCCTAGCATGCATGAAGCCCTGGGTTCAATTCCTCAGCACCACATAAACAGAAAAAGCCATAAGTGATGCTGTGGCTCAAGTGGCAGAGTGCTAGCCTTGAGCAAAAAGAAGCCAGGGACAGTGCTCAGGTCCTGAGTCCAAGCCCCAGGACTGGCAAAAAAACAACAACCCTGAATTATATATTTTCATTTATTTTATTTTATTGTCCCAGATCAGGACTCAAATTCAGTACCTGCCACTTTCACTCATTGACTAGTGATCTACCAACAGAGCCATGCCTTCAACCCCAACCTACATCTATTTTTTTAGCTGATACATAAAAGCATAACACTTGTATACATAGTGGGGTACCATGTGCTTTTTCAGTATATGTATATATAATCAAGTTAAATGTATCTAACATCTCAACACCACTTTTTAAAAATTTATTTATTTAGTGATGTACAGAGAGGTTACAGTTTCATATGTAAGGCAGTGAGTACATTTCTTATCAAACTAGTTACTCCCTCCCTTCAACACCACTTTTTTTTGCTAGTCCTGGGCTTGAACTCAGGGCTTGAGCACTGTCCCTGACTTCTTTTTGCTGGAGGATAGCACTCTACCACTTGAGCCACAGAGCCACTTCCGGATTTTTCTGTGTATGTGGTGCTGAGGAAGTGAACCCAGGGCTTCGTGCATGCAAGGTGAGTGCTCTACCACTAGGCCACATTCCCAGCCCTCAACACCACTTTTTATGGTGAAAACTTTTATTTTATTTTATTTTTTTATTATGTTGGTGAAAACTTTTAAAATGCTTTCCTCTAGGGTTTCCTTTTTTTCTTTTCCTTTTTGGTACTGGCTATCGAACCCAGGACATTGCACTTGCTAGGTATGCACTTTGCCACTGAGCTACATCTCGGCCCTCTTCTAGATTTCTTATATACATTATAATGATCTGTAGTCACCATATCATGTAATAGTACACAAGAACTTCTTTGTCCTACCTAACTATACCTTAGTATCCCTCCACACCCCACCCCTTGTTCCTCATCATCTGGTAACCATCACTTTACTGCTCTATTGTCAATTTCTATGAGTGACACTGTCTCAAAAATTACACTTTCTCTTATCCAAGAATGGCAAAAAAAAAATCATATATTTTTAGATTTTACCTAAATGAGAACATGAAGGTACCTGGCTTATTTTACTTAATATAATTATCCCCAGGCCTATCCATGTCATTACAAATGTCAGGATTTTTCCTTATTTTGGTTGAATTTCCATTGTATATATGTAGCATGTTTCCTTTAACCATTTCTCTGTTGATGGAGACTTTGGTTGTTTCCATTTCTTGGCTGGAACATGAGATCAGATGTCTTTCCAACAGTGATTTCATTCCCTTTGTATATGAAGTACTGGGAATTGTTGGGTCCAAAGGAATTTTTATTTAACAGCATTCAGAAGAAAAAGATGTGCCAAGTGGAGTAGACCAATTAAAGGGATACTCTCCCAGAAGAAAGTTGGAATTCAGCCTGGAAAGGTAGTGAGGTGTTAGCAAACTGGGCAAAACACAGATTCACTGAATAACACTGAACATTAGTAGGACTTCATGCTGAGAAAGAGTTTGTATCTTGTCCTACTAGGGTGTCTTGGACTATTTTAAAGTAAAGGGAGCCTGGTCTAGAATAAGGTAATGACCTTTCATCAACACTCCTGGAAACCTTGTAAACCTGCAAACTGAGAAATTCTCTAGAGATAAGAACAGTTTATATTAAGGTGAGTTGTCTGCCCTCAGACCCAAAATGGACCATAGTAAGTTGTACCCCCAATACAATTAGTAGAAACAGAAAAATCATTCTTAAGAACGAAATCCAGAGATGGGTGTCACTACCTCACACCTGTAATCCTAGCTATTCAGGAGGCTTAGATCTGAGGATTTGTTGTTCAAAGCAAGTCCCAGCAGGAAAATCTATGAAACTTTTTTTTTTTTTTTGCCAGACCTTGGACTCAGGGCCTGAGCACTGTCTCTGGCTTCTTTTTGCTCAAGGCTAGCACTCGGTGATTTGAGCCACAGCGCCACTTCTGGCTTTTTCTATATATGTGGTGCTGAGGAATCGAACCCAGGGCTTCATGTATACAAGACGAGCACTTTACCACTAGGCCATATTCCCAGCCCCTCTATGAAACTTTTATCTCCAATGAACTATCAAAAAAAAAAGAGCTAGAAGTAACTTGGGAAAAGTTAAGGAAGAAATGACGTCCAAAAAAGAAATGTGGGCTGGGGATATGGCCTAGTGGCAAGAGTGCTTGCCTTGTATACATGAAGCCCTGGGTTCAATTCCCCAGCACCACATATATAGAAAATGGCCAGAAGGGGCGCTGTGGCTCAAGTGGCAGAGTGCTAGCCTTGAGCAAAAAGAAACCAAGGACAGTGCTCAGGCCCTGAGTCCAAGGCCCAGGACTGGCCAAAAAACAAAAACAAAAACAAAACAAAAAAGAAATGTGCTTATTACCTGACTTATAAAATGGTAACTTTTCTATACAACACCTTAATAATAACAAAAATATATTTTTTAAAAAGACAGAAGTGGAACTGTGGCTCAAGTAGTAGAGCACTAGCCTTGAGCAAAAGAAGCTCAGAGACAGCAGCTAGGGCCTGAGGTCAATCCCCCAGGAATAGTACAAAACAAAAGAAAAAAAGGCCAAGTATGTAGCAGCACACAATGGAAACAGACTGAGTAAAACCATGTGAATTGAGGTATGATGACTAGTTTTGTCTCATGTGTTATGGGCTGAATTGTGTCACCCTCCCACTCACTAATCAGAATGTGACTTTATTCAGAGATAACTTTAAAGATGTGTTTCAGTTTAAATGAGGCCATTAGGTAGGCCCTAATTTGATCTGGTATCATAAGAGAAAATCTGGACATACAAAGAGACATCAAGGACATATGTGTGGGAGAAAGACCATGGGAAGATAGAGTGACAAGTCAAACAAGAACCAAAAGCCTCAGAAGAAAACAAACCTGCCAACACTTAGATCTTGGACTTCTAGTTTCCAGAACAATGATTCTCTTGCTAAAACCACCCAGTCAACTATTTTGTTATGACAGCACAGACTAATATACTGTCTGACTTTGTACTTGGAAATAAACAAATCCTGGTCAATTCTAGTATTGTCCCATAAAAAACATCTGGAGGTAGAGGCATGGCTCAAGTGGTAGAGCACACCCACCCTGCAAGTACAAGGCCTTGAGTTCAAATCCCAACAACACTAAAAAATAAAAACAAGTAACCAGAACACAATAACATCTAATATGTGGCCAAGGACCAATTATTTTAGGAAGGTCACTAATGCTGGGCACTGGTGGCTCACACTTATAATCCTAACTACTCAGGAGTCTGAGATCTGAGGATCACCATTCAAAGCCAAAGGAAAGTCTGTGAGAATCTTATCTCCAATGAACCACCTGAAAGCTGGAAGTGGTAGAGTGCTAGCCTTGTGCATAAAAGTTCACAGACAGTGCCCAGTCAAAAGAAATTTTAAAAAAGAACTACATAATTCTGACTTGTGGAACAATGTAAAGTTAGCATTGCTGGTAAGATATAATTATCTCAGATAAGACACAGAATGCAGACATAGAGACATTAGTAACTGTGTGTGTGTGTGTGCGTGTGTGCATGTAAATTTAATTAAAGCTCTTTCAAGATGTAATATCAATGGAAAATAGCTGGCTTATTGAAGAACTAGACCTAATTAACCATCAACTAATGAATATGATAAACATTTCATGTAAGTTTATTGTGAAATACAAAGAATGGTAGACAAAAGAAGAAATAATTAGTACAACAATATAGATATGTATATACTGACTTTATAGCATGAATTAATGGCTTCTTCAAATCTATTCCTATTTTGCATTGAATCCTGCAATTGAGTATACCTGTTATATAAGTGTTATATTAAGCAGATGGTCAGAAAATACAATACATTTTCTTTAAGAGATCTTGGGCTAAGGTTCAGGAAAGTAAACTATACAAGAAAGAGTTGACTCAACATGTTTGATTTGCTTAAACCTTAAACATTCGTGAAAAAATAAAATGGGTTCATAAATATCCCAGAAAAGGTAGAAAGAGAAAAAGTGAACAAAGAACAAATAAAAGGCAAATAGCAAGATAGTAAACGTGCAACTAATCATACTCATTATCACATTAAATGAAAATGATCTGAACATCCTAATTAAAAGGCAAACTCTATCAAATTGAATAAAAAAGCAACACTCAACTGGATTACCCATAAAAAACACAAATAGGCTAAAAGCAAAACTAGCATTCTGGAGGTTGAGATCAGAATCACAGATTAAAGCCTATCCAGGCAGACGAGTCCATGACACTCTTATCTACAGTTAACCAGCAAAACACTGAACTGGAGGCATGGCTCAAGTTCTTGAGTGAAAAAGCAAAGCAAGAGTACAAGGCCCTGAGTTCAAGCCTCAATACTGGCACAAAAATAAAAACTGCTCAAAAGAAAGGTGGGATAGTTGTATTAGTGCCATCTAAAGTAGATTTTAGAAAAAAAGAACAATAACAGATAAAGCGGTATACTTCCTTATGATCAAAGTGTTAAATCATTAATAGAACAATATTAAAAGTTTATGTATCTAACAACAAAACTTCAAAATACATAAGGCAAAATCTTGATATAACAGAGGATAAGGAGTGTGGCTCAAGTGGTAGCATGCCTACCAAGCAAGTACAAGACTCTGAATTCAAACCTTAGTACTACTAGAAATAAAACAAAACAACCACCACCAAAATCTTGATGGAACTAAATGAGAAACAGATTAATAGATTTCATCATACCTCTACAAATAATCTGTAGATCAAGTAGACAGAAAATCAGTAAAGAAATAGAAAACTTCTATGTTATTAATGAACTTAATCCAACCAGTAGTTATTTAGTGCCAGTACTGGAGTATGAAATGTAGGGCTTTGTGCTTTCAAAGCAGGTGCACTACCACTTCACCCACACCTTTTCCCTTTCTTTGCTCTGGTTAGTTTTGAGATAAGTCTTGCTTTTTGCCTAGGCAAGCTTGGACTGTGATCCTCCTAATTCTACTTTCTGCTGCATCAATAATAAGTACATACCACACCCAGCTTTTTCTGTTGGTTTGGGATCATGGGGACCTTTTAGCCCAATCTATTCCACAATTGTGATCCTTCCAATCTCCACTTCCTGAGCTTACAGGTATGAGTTACCAGTGTCCAGTTTAATTGACATTTGCAGAATGTTCCACTCAACAATATAGGATATAGGATATGTGTAATTTTTAAGCACATACAGAAGATTTACCAAGTGAAAATATGTTATAGGCCATAAAACAAATTGCAATGAGTTTAAAAGGATTCAAATCATGTAAATTATATTTTCTGACCACAACAGAATTAGCAGAAGGAAACCTGGAAACCATATATATGTATATATAATATATATACTATATATATATATATATATATATATATATACACACATACGAGCACACATTAGTTGCACAGCAGGGAGGTTCGTTGTGACATTTCCATACATGTATACAACCAATGTATCCCAATCAAATTAACCCCCCCATCACTCTCCTTTATCTCATACCTACTTTCTAAAACAATTTCAACTGTTTGCACAGTTCTGTTCTTTCCTATGCCAATAAAATACTTACACCAAATACATCTTCATTCACTCTTTTTGCCTTCTCCACTCCTGCTGGTACTCAATCCCCACCCTGTATCCCCCACAAAGAGCCTGTGTTACTTTCCCATCATTGAAAAAAATTCTACAAATGTTTAGAAATTAGACAATTCACTTCTAAATAACCCTGAGTTAAAGAGTTTTAAAAGCTAATATAAAAGTATTTTAGTTGATTTAATAGGAAAGCACTCCATATCAATGTTTGTTAGGGACAAGGCTGGATCTTGGGCTCAAGTCTAATTTTAACTTCTTGGGAGGCAGAGATCAGGAGACTGTAGTTCGAAGCCAGCTCAGATATAAAAGTTCGAGAGACCCCATCTCAATGGATGGGGTGGTTGTGGTGGCATGTATCTGTTTACCTGGCTCCAGGAGGGCACATGGCTGGGTACATTGGAACAAATCTGTTGTCTCTAGTGACATGTGAAACACAAATAGGAGGATCACAGGCCAGGCCATCTGGAGTATAAAATTGAGGCTTTACCTTGAAAATAACCAAGCCATCTTCAGGTTTTTCTTGAAAGCCACAACTATGTACCATTTCAATGCTATTTTGACTGTGCTAGGGTTTTTCTTCCATAGGGAATCTACCCAGTTTATACTGCTCTCCCATTCTTGGTTACTAAAAACAATATTTGGAATCATCTATTAACCTTGTCTGTTAATCTTGAGTCTTACAAGTGATGAAACCTAAAATAGCTGAATGTTCAGAGCTATGGTTAAACTTTTTCTTTATGTTATTTTTGTTTGTTTGTTTGAGATAATGAGGTTTGAATTGAGTTCATTTTTCCTGATATCTATAGAGCTATAGAGGACAAACAGCTGTGGGACAATGACCCCATCAAATAATTCCTTCTGTTTATGCTAGGCTCACCATATGGGAATGAAATTCATGTTCACTGATAACAAGAAACATGTTCAATATAAATGGCTGATTATTTTATGATTTATATACTGTAAAATTAAGGAATTTTCTTGAGCTAGGCACCAATGCCTCATACCTGTAATCCTAGCTACTGAGGAAGCTAAGATTGGGAAGAATGTGGTTCAAAGCCACCCTGAGCAGAGAATTCTATGACAATCCAGTGCCAAAATAACCAGTAAGACAAAAATCGGGATAGAGGCATGGTTTCAGTACTAGGACATAGTGAAATAAGCAAACAGAGTGTGATCATAAGCCCTGAATTCAAATTCTTATATATAAAAAAAACTTCCTTTCATTTTACAGATAGATAAACCCTGGGAAGTGGCAGAGTGCCAGCCTGACAAACAAGAAACTCTGATTCAAATCCGTGTGTTGTGAAAGGAAAACAAAAAGAATTTTCTTGAAATATGGTTTTATACTTACATTTGAATATATTTTGGCTTTATTAAGCTTCAGTTACAGCTTTTGCTAATCAGAGTAAACAAATTCCACATTTATGAAAACAGCTAACAATTATAGATGAGAATTTCAATCAGAACTTGCAAACACACTCACCATGGAAAAATAGTAAGAAGAGTAACCTCAATCTCAGTTTACTATGTGACAGTCTCCAAAAACAAAGGAAAATATACTAAATAAAATATAATAAACCAGTGCCAGTGGCTCATGCCTGTAATCCTAGCTACTCAGGAGACTGAGATCTGGGGATCATGGTTCAAATCCAGCCCAGGCAGAAAAGTCTCCAAGAGACTCCTATCTCCAATCAACTTCTCAAGGAAGGCAGAAGTGGCGCTGTGGCTCAAGTGGTACAGCACTAGCCTTGAGCAGAAAGAGGCTCAGAGACAGTACTCAGACCTGGAGTTCAAGACCCAGGACCAGCCTGTGTGTGCGTGTGTGGGGTGTGTGTGTGTGTGTGTGTGTGTGTGTGTGTGTGTGTGTGTGTTATAAAGTTCTTTGAGTATTCTGGGCTCCAAAGGTAAAAATAGAATGCACTTTACTCTTGCTTTCATTCTTCTCTTTGAGCTTTGCTCACACACCCTCCTCAGCTTTGGTTCTTTCCTAGGCTTTTGGAAGGAGGCTGGCAGCAACTACGGAGAGTACCATAAATCTAGCAATTCCAACATGGCCATCACTGTTAAAATGTTTTCCTATCAATGTAAAATGAGATCAGTTTTACAAAGAGATTTAACAACACTGATTGATTTCCAAAATGGTTTGTCTTCCAAAAGCTTAAATAAATACTTATAAATCTTAGGAAAATTTCAAGAGCCAAAAGGGCCAAGTAGCAAATTACCAAACCAAAGACCTCTAATAGAAACATTCAAATGAAAAATGAAGTATTTTAATTTACTCTTTGACTATGAAATCTACCATGAAACTTACTTTCTCCCCATACTTCAGAAAAACCACCAACTCCTCTAGAGGACTGATGGCAGTTAGCTCTCCTGGGTCAGCATTCAGACATCCCTCATTCCGTCTATGTAAATTAATGTTCCAGTTCCAGTTTACGGGGGGGGGGGGGAACCCTTTCACCTCAGCTTACCAAGGCACCAACCAATGTGCAAACTTTGTGTTATGAGCCATGAGACACATAGTGGCACCACTGAACACTTCAGGGTCTCCTAAGTAAAGGAGAATATAAAATTCCAGGAGACAGTTTTTTGTTGTTGTTTCTCACATTATCAGCATGTGCAGTACTAGGAAGCCACATACATGAATCGCTCTCAAGCTAAAAACATATACTAAAGCTACTAAACCTAAATACATATTAGCTACTTGGGGGGCTGAGATTTGAGGATTGAAATTTAAAGCTAGCCCTAGCAGATAAACCCAGGGGATTCTTTTTTTTTTTTTTCCAAAAAACTACTTATTTATTGTCAAAGTGATGTACAGAGGGGTTACAGTTTCATATGTAAGGCAGTGGGTACATTTCTTGTACAATTTGTTACCTCCACCCTCATTTCCCCCTCTCCCTCCTCCATTCCCTCTCCCCCCATAAGTTGTTCAGTTGGTTTAGACCAAATGGTTTTGCAAGTATTGCTTTTGGAGTCGTTTGTTTTTTTATCCTTTGTCTCTCGATTTTGATATTCCCTTTCACTTCCCTAGTTCTAATACCAGTATGTACAGTATCCATGGTACTCAGATGAGATACAGTGTTAGCGCTGGAACAACCACAGGCAGGAGATACAAGAGGATCATCAACCAAAAAAAAGCTATGGTTTCACATGGCATGTTGAAAGTAATTACAACTGCTATATAACACTCGTTTCCATAACATGGAGTTCATTTCACTTAACATCATCTTATGTATTCATAAGGGCATAGTTACTGGGCTCTTGTGATCCTCTGCTGTGACTAGCTTAAACCTGTACGAATTATTATCTATGAGGGAGACCATAGAGTCTCCCTCTGGCTCACTTCACTTAGTATAATTTTTTCCAAGTCCTTCCATTTCCTTATGAATGGGGCAGTGTCATTCTTTCTGATAGAGGTATAAAATTCCATTGTGTATATGTACCAGTTTTAAACCCAGGAGATTCTTATCTCCAATTAACCAGCAAAAAGCCAGAAGTAGAGGTGTGGCTCAGGTGGTAGAGGTTCAACCTTGAGTGAAAAAGTCGAGTGATAGCAAGAGGCTCTGAGTTCAAGCCCCAGTACTGACACAAAAATAAATAAATAAAAATAAATGCACATTAAGCAAAATGTAAACTGTAGTGGGCAAAGGAAGGACTCTCATTTGAGTTTTATTCATAGCTACAAGTAACTTCCAAACTAAGAAAATCATAAATTAGGGAACAATTCCAATGTACTAAATGAGAAGTCAGCAATCTCCATAAGCATATTATTAAGATTTGTGTGCCGACTCTTTGTTAAGTCTGGTACCATCAAGAAATAACCAACTAAATTAAAAATCCTTACTTACTGACTTTTTATTATCCACATTTCCAAAATTAAAAGGTATCTTTAATGTATCTTTCTCTATTATTCCTCAAACTAGTAAAAGAAATACAGAGTCAAGACACAACTGTAACATGACACAAAATGCTTCCTTTTCTTTCAGTAATTTAATCTGTTCCAAAGTATTTCTGTCCAAAATGTGTAGGTGCAACAGGATGGACTTCAGTAGTTAAAATTGTGATTTCTGGAAATTCTTGAATGATTGATTTGGCACCTTCAAAGAAAAAAGGAAAAGAAAAAAAAGTTACTATGGGACTTTTGGTAATGATAGTTACAATTCAGGAATTTTACACTCTTTGAGAGAGAAAGAGAGAGAGAGAGAGAGAGCCTTTCTATATTTAGTCAGACATAGTTAATCTCTATTTATGTGACTTGAAAGCTTTGATAGTCGTTAGACTATACCCCTGAAGTCTCATTAATACATGCTTAGAATCAAATTGTTTTATAGCTAATTTGTGAAAAACAGTTTTTCAGTTATAGCAATTTTTCACTAAAGAGCTTAGTTTAGAGGTGGCTGGGTTAGAATGAATAGAGTTCTTCTTTATTTATTTATTTATTTATTAAATTAAATTTTATTGACAAGGTGATGTACAGAGGGGGTACAGTTAAATAATAAGGTAGTGAGTACATTTCTTGTCTTATTTGTTACACCTTCCCTAATTTTTCTTTCCCTTCCCTAGTTCAGATAAGCATATATACAATATCCAGTGTACCAAAATCACATACAATGAACACAGGGGGTATGTCAAAGGAAATTCACCTAGTACATTAAACATAACGACAACAATAATGAAGAGTTCTTTCTCAAAGGAGGATCACACACATTGTGAAACAATTACAGAGACTTGGTGGTGACTCAGTGCAACTGAGCTTTTCAGCAATCAGGACTCTTGCTTTGGAGGAGGGGCTTGACAGGAAATTAAGACTGGCTGGATATATGTACCTATTAAACACTAAGTGAGAAAAAAGACTGGCTAGAATCACAGTTAAACTAAAAAGCCATAGCAAAGCTCCCAAAAATTTTTTTTTCCAGTTATAATGTCAGGAATAGTATGCTATTCTAATGAAAACTACTAGACCTAAATGGATTTGTTTTGTATTCCCCAAAGTGGATAATTATAGGATTAGCTTAATGTGTTTAATGGTATACATAATGGACAATCAAGGAAGTCATACTTTGTCACCACCAATGTTTGACTTACTGATAATTTGTGGTTACAAAAGAACAAAGTGATCAAACAGGACAGAATTCCTACCTCACAGTAATATTTGAAAGCACACCCATAACCTACTGTAGCTTCTTCAGGGCTGGCTGAGACTTAGAACACTTGGAAACAAGGAAATAGCCTGGGTAGAAAAGTCACTTCTTTCTCTTTCTTCTCAGTTATGAAACAAAATAGGAATTCATTGTAGACCAACTTAGAAAAAAATCTCACCCCCCCCAAGCTTGAAGATAAATAAAAATCACTTAGAATGTCACTATCCTAAAATAATCCATTTGAAAGAAATTGAAAGTGTTGTTTATCTATGTAGTCTATTTTTTTATCAATTAATTAATTTATGTGGTACCAATGAATTGAACCCAGGGTCTTAGCATATTAGGCAAGCGCTCTACCACTAAGCCTTATTAGGAGACAGTCAAATCCAAGTTAGTTTGGGAAGTTAAAATAATCATAACTGGTGCTGTCATCTCTAGACTTGGTGAAAACATTTCCTAGCACTCTAATGCTGCTATGGCTTAGGCTGTATTTTCACATTCACCATCTACATTTTGAAGTCATGAAATATTTTTCCAAAATAAGATCTGACAGTGATGTGTTTATTATATCCTATGAATATATGATAATTTATTCATTTCTTTGTAAGTCATTTATATCTTTCTTGTTTTTTTTTTTTTGGCCAGTCCTGGGCCTTGGACTCAGGGCCTGAGCACTGTCCCTGGCTTCTTCCCGCTCAAGGCTAGCACTCTGCCACCTGAGCCACAGCACCCCTTCTGGCCGTTTTCCATATGTGTGGTGCTGGGGAATCGAACCGAGAGCTTCATGTGTAGGAGGCAAGCGCTCTTGCCACTAGGCCATATTTCCAGCCTCATTTATATCTTTCTTTTTTTTTCCTTAGGCACACATTACAATGAACATCCTAGAAACTAAGTTCTTAACTGCATCCATGGTTTATTTTCTTAGAATATGAGTCTTATTTTAGGCACATTTCTCCAAAAAAATGGGGAACATGGTTTTCTTAACAAGTCTTTTGAGTGGAAATCTAACTTTAAAGCTTCTGACTTTGACTTCACATTCCAACAATTACTTCAGCCAGACCATGTGATTAGATAGAACCTGGAATTTCTTGCTATTTTGGTGCTGTTCTCAGACTTAGATGGGAATTCAGTGGAAACAGGGACTTTTCTGACATTCAAGGACACTTTTCAAATAGGGCCATCAGAAAAACAATTCTAATTCTAGGGTGTGTGTGTGTGTGTGTGTGTGTGTGTGTGTGTGTGTGTGTGTGTGTACTTGCTAAGACTGGACTTGAACTCAGGGCCTTGAGATCTCACTTGGCTTTTTTACTCAAGGCTGTTGCTCTACCTTTTGAGCCATACCTCTGCTTCTAGCTTTTCACTGATTAATTGGGAATAAGGGTCTCAGACTTTTCTACTAGGTTAGCTTCAAACCATCCTCAGAGTAGAAACAATTATAAGTATTTTCAGTGAGGTTGATTCATAATTCTCCATTTGAATTTGAACATTAGAACGAGACCTAGTATAGCTCAAGTTATGGAACCAACCCAGATGCCCCTCAGTAGATGAATGGGTCAGAAAGAATGACATCACCCCATTTGTAAGGAAATGGAAAGACTTGGAAAAACTCATATTAAGTGAAGTAATGAAGGAAGCCAGACCCAAAGAAACACAGGCTCCATGCTTTACCTCATTTGTAATAATTAGTATATGTTTAGGATAGTCCTAGCAGAGGATCACTCACTATAGCTCAAAGCTATGTACATATGACCATATAAAATGATGCTAATCAAAATGAACTCCAAGACATAGAAACAAGAGGCTTTGTTGTCATTGTTTTTAATGTAGTGTGTAAAGTTATTTCTTTTTTCTTCCATTTTTCCCCTTTGTTTATCCCCTGCCATCACTGGTTTTTATTTTGGTACCCTGTGTCATGTATATACATTAATCTGATTTGGGGAAGGGAAGAGGAACAACAAAATGGTAAGACAAAGGAGAAAGGGTGAACCAATGCAACAGTGATACTCACAAGATGCTATGTTGGAAATGAACTTTATCACTTGGGAAGGGAGTCTTGGGAGTGAGGGTAAGTGGGAGAAAAATGAGGGAGGGGGTAACAATGTTTAACAAGAAATGTACTCATTACCTTATTTATATAACTGTAACCCATCTGCACACCACATTTACAACAAAATTAAATAAAAAATAAAGAACTAGGCATGGTGATAACTACAACTATTCAGAGAATCACTTGAGTTTAGGAGTTCAATACCAACCTAGGAAACATAGTGAAACACACTCTCAAAAATGCTGCAAAACATTATAATTAAGCCTAGAGGTGATAAACCTAAGCTATAAATGCCAAAATTAGATTTAAATTGAATATGAGTGAAACTAAACTTTTCTTGAGGACAACAGGCTAGGCAGATACAAACAATTTCCCTCTGCTGACCATCTAGAATGGCAGTCACTGCCTGGTGCTCAACTTACCATGAGGAGTAGAGAAGAGACTGAGCAGGATAATAACACTAGGTTGAACTCCATGTTCTATAAGGACCTTTACAGCTTCAATTACAGTATTTCCAGTGCCTAAAATCAAAAGACAAGCAAATTAACATTTATTTTGAACTGTCTTTGAAGGGCAGTGTGATGATCTTACATAAAATCGATTATTAGATAAAGCTCCATTAATAGATGCTTGTTCTTTATCAATGTCATTTTAAAAGATTAGACATGAGAGATAGTTATCAAATACACAAATAGCCCTGAATCCATATATGATTTGAGATATAAAATTTCACATATTCCCTCTCACCTCCTTGGGAAACTATTGTATGATCTGAAAAAGCTTAGGAGAGAGAATAGAACAACAGAAAAAAATATATTACCTCCAGAGAGGATAAAGCCTTGAGAAAATAATTGCCTTACTCATTAAGCTAGAGAGTGAATATGTTCTAATATATTTTCTCTGTTCTATATATTTTTGCCTCATTAGGTCTTCTGCTTTGATGTGTTCACTTCAACATAGAAGCTCTTTGGAACTAATAAAGTTTGACTAATGTGTATTTCCTTATTACACAATGATATTTTTTTTTAGTGAACTGCCCAGGGCAACTCCAAACCCAACAGAGAAAAATACTTACAAACTGTTTTGGCCTTATAGATAAGGGTATATAGTAGATAGGCACTAAGCTGAATTGAAACATTAATGAAAAATTACAAAGTAGAAGCTTGAGCCACTCACTGAGAATTGGATACATCAGAAGGACTTTTCTCCGGTAAATGTCTGGGGGGAACTTGGCATAATATACTTTGGCTCTTTGTGTCTCCTCATCACTCTGAATCAGGATCTTTCCAATTCTTATGGATCGACAGCAGTCTCGTAAACCTTGTTCCATTGCCTCACCTGGAGGGTGGAAATAGGAAACACAAGGAAAAAGTGGGGGTGGGGGGAGACAGATAGAGTGGAAGGCCAAATAATAGATCAATACTGATGTGACTGTTATCAACACAGAAAGAACAGTGAGGGCTGGGGATATAGCCTAGTGGCAAGAGGGCTTGCCTCATATACATGAAGCCCTGGGTTCGATTCCTCAGCACCACATATACAGAAAATGGCCAGAAGTGGCGCTGTGACTCAAGTGGCAGAGTATGCTAGCCTTGAGCAAAAAGAAGCCAGAGACAGTGCTCAGGCCCTGAGTCCAATGCCCAGGACTGGCAAAAAAAAAAAAAGAAAGAAAAGAAAGAACAGTGACAAGAAGGCCGCATTCAGATGGAGCTAATAGCTTTATTTCCCTTCTTAGTGTAAGGTTAAAAGCCAAGCAAGGAAACCAAGATAAACTAGTTTTATTTCTAGCTTACAAATTTTAGAGTCCTTATGCTTCCATGATTACATGAAAGAAAGTGTTCTGCTGAGCCTTTTCAATATAAGTAATACTAATTACACACATGGTTTGAAAGAAGCCTTCAAACCACTTATTTATCACTTTCACCTGAAAATAATAGAAAATAGTTTTTGGATGAATGGGGGCTATGAGTTAAAGAATCTCCGTTAGATCAAGATGGGACCAGGAGACATCACTTAGCTCAGCAACAACTCCCCTGACAGGCTTTGTTAGAAGTGGTGAAAAAAGTAGAATATTGTTCTCTGTCACCCAAAGAGCCGCCACACCACCACCACCTCACTGTCTTTTTAAACATAGAGCTAATTAGGAGTCTGAATTCCTGTAAAGAAGTGTTTGATTAAGGTCAGTCTTTCTCATGCAGTCACGATTTTAGGCTGTATGAGAAGTCTATCAGTGCTGCTACTTAGGTTTTCTCTTTTATTGTTAGTATAAAGGGGATGTACAGAATGGTTACAGTTATATGTGTAGGCAATGAGTACTTTTCTTTTTGAACAGTGTCACCTCTTAAATTAACTGCTTTCATTTTGATTTATTTTAAGAGGAATCTTTATAGGACTACTGTAATCATAATGCCAGTTTTGCCCTAATATATACAAAAATCAACAGGTGGCTACTAAGGTTAAAAGCAAGTGTGTCAAAACTGAGATATGGCTTGATAGATGGTGCTTCCCCAGCATGCACAAGACCCTGGATTCAATCCCTAGCACCACCATTCTCTACACAAAACAAAACCTCCCAAATCCCAATTCTGCATCATCCTAAGTCATCTGGTACACGTTAGGGGTGCAAGGATCACATTGATCCCTTTAGAGAAGAATCTAGAAGGAAATGGAAGAACTGAGCACAGTCTTCATTAATTTAATAATATTGTCCTGAGAATGCCCTCATTGCCTAAGAGGAAATTTGTTAAAAAAGGAGCTTAAAGCTCCCATTTTAGTTGAGGCATTTAATTGCTCACTAACACAACCTCAAAGCCAGAAAAGAGTGAATATTCATAGTTTAAAAAATTCATTTCTAGTGCAAATGAAAACCACCTGCATACAAAGAAACTAAAAATTAAGGTTGTTGAAGGAAAACAATAATTTCTGAGTAACAGGTACACATTGTAATTATAGGTATACAATTTCAGGGCACACAAGTGGGTTTAGAAGGGTAAGCAGCTGGACTCAAACACAAATATAACATTTATGTAAGACCCACAAATGCAAAGCTCTAAAGCTTAGGTGCTTTTCCCTATGTGTCACACACTCATCACACACAAAATAAAAATATTAAATCATCCAGTCTAGTTCTTGGCAGAGTTCCCTGCAATAGAAATAAAACAGAACAAATACACACACACACACACACACACACACACACACACACACACACACACACTATACGTATAGTTTTTTCCCCAGGCAGGAATTCAAAAATTCATCGGGCCTGAATTTATACCAGTCTTCAAACTACTTTGTTCTCCCCCAAGATTGCATGGCACACTACTCTGATCCCAACCTCCCCTTTTGGAAAACTGGTTTGCCCAATGCAAGCAGACTGCTAAGAAGCTCTGCAATAAAAACTATCCAAACTCAGCACACAGGCCAGGGTTCCAAGGCAACATGAGGACAAGCAGCACAGAGGGTGAGATGTTAAGCAAAGGCAGGCTGTAAAAATTATGAGACATGGCCACCTCTCACCCGGGAAACAGTGCTCACATCTATGCACACAGAGACTAAAATCACATACATGCAGACCTACCACTTCTCATTATGCTGACCCCACAGTTTCCCTTCTCAAACTTCACTCCTTCATATTTGTACCCTGTTGGGAAAGAAAACCAAAGAATTTATCTTTTCATCATTGGAGCAAGCTATTTATTCTATAGAGTGCCTACAGTTTCAAGTAGATGGGTATAAAGCAACCCCTTGTCCAGACACACTGTATAACACCTTTGGTTCCCTGTGAAAGTAATGAGATGCGTTATGATTTTTCATAGTGATTTTTT